>NW_027362276.1:0-264695 GCF_039654945.1 Dendrobates tinctorius
ATACGTTGCCATGGCGACGGTGATGTCATAATTTGTTGCCATGTCGATGATGATGTCATAATTGGTTGCCATGGCGACGGTGATGTCATAATTGGTTGCTATGGCTACGATGATGTCATAATTGGTTGCCATGGAGACTATGATGCCTTAATACGTTGCCATGGCGACGGTGATATCATTGGTTGCCATGGCTACGGTGATGTCATAATTGGTTGCCATGGCGGTGATGTCATAATTGGTTGCCATGGTGACGGTGATGTCATAATTGGTTGCCATGGCGACGATGATGCCTTAATACGTTGCCATCATGATGATGTCATAATTGGTTGCCATGGCGATGGTGATGTCATAATTGGTTGCCATGGCGATGGTGATGTCATAATTGGTTGCCATGGCGACAATAATGTCATAATTGGTTGCCATGGCGACGATGATGCCTTAATACGTTGACATGGCGATGATGTCATAATTGGTTGCCATGGCGACGGTGATGTCATAATTGGTTTCCATGGCGACGATGATGCCTTAATACGTTGCATGGCGATGATGTCATAATTGGTTGCCATGGCAAAGATGATGCCTTAATACGTTGCCATGGCGACGGTGATGTCATAATTTGTTGCCATGGTGATGATGATGTCATACCATGGCGACGGTGATGTCATAATTGGTTGCCATGGCGACGATGATGTCATAATTGGTTGCCATGGAGACGATGATGCCTTAATACGTTGCCATGGCGATGATGTCATAAATGGTTGCCATGGCGACGGTGATGTCATAATTGATTGCCATGGTGACGATTATGCCTTAATACGTTGCCATGGCGATGATGTCATAATTGGTTGCCATGGCGACGGTGATGTCATAATTGGTTGCCATGGCGACGGTGATGTCATAATTGGTTGCCATGGCGACAATGATGTCTTAATTGGTTGCCATGGCGACGATGATGCCTTAATATGTTGCCATGGCGATGATGTCATAATTGGTTGCCATGGCGACGGTGATGTCATAATTGGTTGCCATGGTGACGGTGATGTCATAATTGGTTGCCATGGCGACAATGATGTCATAATTGGTTGCCATGGTGACGATGATGCCTTAATACGTTGCCATGGCGATGATGTCATAATTGGTTGCCATGGCGACGGTGATGTCATAATTGGTTGCCATGGCGACGATGATGCCTTAATACGTTGCCATGGCGATGATGTCATAATTGGTTGCCATGGTGTCGGTGATGTAATAATTGGTTGCCATGGCGATGTTGATGTCATAATTCTTTGCCATGGCGACAATGATGTCATGATTGGTTGCCATGGCGACGATGATGCCTTAATATGTTGCCATGGCGACGGTGATGTCATAATTTGTTGCCATGGCGATGATGATGTCATAATTGGTTGCCATGGCGACGGTGATGTCATAATTGGTTGCCATGGCGACGATGATGCCTTAATACGTTGCCATGGCAATGATGTCATAAATGGTTGCCATGGCGACGGTGATGTCATAATTCGTTTGCCATGGTGACGGTGATGTCATAATTGGTTGCCATGGTGACGGTGATGTCATAATTGGTTGCCATGGCGACGGTGATGTCATAATTGGTTGCCATGACGATGATGATGTCATAATTGGTTGCCATGGCGATGATGTCATAATTGGTTGCCATGGCGATTATGTCATAATTGGTTGCCATGGCGACGATGATACCTTAATACGTTGCCATGGCGATGAAGTCATAATTGGTTGCCATGGCGATGATGATGTCATAATAGGTTGCCATGGCGACGGTGAGGTCATAATTGGTTGCCATGGCGATGATGTCATAATAGGTTGCCATGGCGATGATGTCATAATAGGTTGCCATGGCGACGGTGATGTCATAATTGGTTGCCATGGCGACGGTGATGTAATAATTGGTTGCCATGGCGACGATGATGCCTTAATACGTTGCCATGGCGACGATGATGCCTTAATATGTTGCCATGGCGACGGTGATGTCATAATTGGTTGCCATGGCGACGGTGATGTCATAATTGGTTGCATTGGCGACGGTGATGTCATAATTGGTTGCCATGACGATGATGATGTCATAATTGGTTGCCATGGCGATGATGTCATAATTGGTTGCCATGGCGACGGTGATGTCATAATTGGTTGCCATGGCGACGATGATGCCTTAATACGTTGCCATGGCGACGGTGATGTCATAATTGGTTGCCATGGCGACGATGATGCCTTAATACGTTGCCATGGCGATGATGTCATAATTGGTTGCCATGGCGACGGTGATGTCAGAATTGGTTGCCATGGCGACGATGATGCCTTAATACGTTGCCATGGCGATGATGTCATAATTGGTTGCCATGGCGACGATGATGCCTTAATACTTTGCCATGGTGACTGTGATGTCATAGTTTGTTGCCATGGCGATGATGATGTCATAATTGTTTGCCATGGCGACGGTGATGTCATAATTGGTTGCCATGGCGACGGTGATGTCATAATTGGTTGCCATGGCGACGATGATGCCTTAATACGTTGCCATGGCGATGATGTCATAATTGGTTGCCATGGCGACGGTGATGTCATAATTGGTTGCCATGGCGACGATGATGCCTTAATACGTTGCCATGGCGACGGTGATGTCATAATTGGTTGCCATGGCGATGATGATGTCATAATTTGTTGCCATGGCGACGGTGATGTCATAATTGGTTGCTATGGCGACGATGATGTCATAATTGGTTGCCATGGAGACGATGATGCCTTAATACGTTGCCATGGCGACGGTGATATCATAATTGGTTGCCATGGTGACGGTGATGTCATAATTGGTTGCCATGGCGACGGTGATGCCTTGATACGTTGCCATGGCGACGGTGATGTCGTAATTGGTTGCCATGGTGACGATGATGTCATAATTGGTTGCCATGGCGACGGTGATGTCATAATTGGTTGCCATGGCGATGATGCCTTAATACGTTGCCATGGTGACGGTGATGTCATAATTGGTTGCCATGGCGACGATGATGCCTTAATACATTGCCATGGCGATGATGTCATAATTGGTTGCCATGGTGACGGTGATGTCATAATTGGTTGACATGGCGACAATGATGCCTTAATACGTTGACATGGCGATGATGTCATAATTGGTTGCCATGGCAACGGTGATGTCATAATTGGTTGCCATGGCGACGATGATGCCTTAATACGTTGACATGGCGATGATGTCATAATTGGTTTCCATGGCGACGGTGATGTCATAATTTTTTGCCATGGCGACGGTGATGTCATAATTGGTTGCCATGGCGATGATGTCATAATTGGTTGCCATGGCGACAATGATGCCTTAATACATTGCCATGGCGATGATGTCATAATTGGTTGCCATGGCGACGGTGATGTCATAATTGGTTGCCATGGCGACGGTGATGTCATAATTGGTTGCCATGGCAATGATGTCATAATTGGTTGCCATGGCGACGGTGATGTCATAATTGGTTGCCATGGCGACGATGATGCCTTAATACGTTGCCATGGCGATGATGTCATAATTGGTTGCCATGGCGACGGTGATGTCATAATTGGTTGCCATGGCGACGGTGATGTCATAATTGGTTGCCATGGCGACAATGATTTCATAAATGGTTGCCATGGCGACGATGATGCCTTAATACGTTGACATGGCGATGATGTCATAATTGGTTGCCATGGCGACGGTGATGTCATAATTGGTTGCCATGGCGACGATGATGCCTTAATACGTTGCCATGGCGATGATGTCATAATTGGTTGCCATGGCGACGGTGATGTCATAATTGGTTGCCATGGCAACGGTTATGTCATAATTGGCTGCCATGGCGACAATGATGTCATAATTGGTTGCCATGGCGACGATGATGCCTTAATACGTTGACATGGCGATGATGTCATAATTGGTTGCCATGGTGACGGTGATGTCATAATTGGTTGCCATGGCGACGATGATGCCTTAATACGTTGCCATGGCGATTATGTCATAATTGGTTGCCATGGAGATGATGATGCCTTAATACGTTGCCATGGGGACGGTGATGTCATAATTTGTTGCCATGTCGATGATGATGTCATAATTGGTTGCCATGGCGACGGTGATGTCATAATTGGTTGCTATGGCGACGATGATGTCATAATTGGTTGCCATGGCGACGATGATGCCTTAATACATTGCCATGGCGATGATGTCATAATTGGTTGCCATGGCGACGGTGATGTCATAATTGGTTGCCATGGTGACAGTGATGTCATAATTGGTTGCCATGGCGATGATGTCATAATTGGTTGCCATGGCGACGGTGATGTCATAATTGGTTGCCATGGCGACGATGATACCTTAATACGTTGCCATGGCGATGATGTCATAATTGGTTGCCATGGCGACGGTGATGTCATAATTGGTTGCCATGGCGACGGTGATGTCATAATTGGTTGCCATGGCGACAATGATTTCATAATTGGTTGCCATGGCGACGATGATGCCTTAATACGTTGACATGGCGATGATGTCATAATTGGTTGCCATGGCGACGGTGATGTCACAATTGGTTGCCATGGCGACGATGATGCCTTAATACGTTGCCATGGCGATGATGTCATAATTGGTTGCCATGGCGACGGTGATGTCATAATTGGTTTCCATGGCGACGATGATGCCTTAATACGTTGCATGGCGATTATGTCATAATTGGTTGCCATGGCAAAGATGATGCCTTAATACGTTGCCATGGCGACGGTGATGTCATAATTTGTTGCCATGGCGACGGTGATGTCATAATTGGTTGCCATGGCGATGATGTCATAATTTGTTGCCATGGCGACGGTGATGTCATAATTGGTTGCCATGGCGACGATGATGCCTTAATACATTGCCATGGCGATGATGCCTTAATACATTGCCATGGCGATGATGTCATAATTGGTTGCCATGGCGACGGTGATGTCATAATTGGTTGCCATGGCGACGATGATGCCTTAATACGTTGCCATGGCGATGATGTCATAATTGGTTGCCATGGCGACGATCATGCCTTAATACGTTGCCATGGCGATGATGTCATAATTGGTTGCCATGGCGACGGTGATGTCATAATTAGTTGCCATAGCGACGGTGATGTCATAATTGGTTGCCATGGCGACGATGATGCCTTAATACGTTGCCATGGCGACGGTGATATCATAATTGGTTGCCATGGTGACGGTGATGTCATAATTGGTTGCCATGGCGACGGTGATGTCATAATTGGTTGCCATGGCGACGATGATGCCTTAATACGTTGCCATGGCGATGATGTCATAATTGGTTGCCATGGCGATGGTGATGTCATAATTGGTTGCCATGGCAACGGTGATGTCATAATTGGTTGCCATGGCGACAATGATGTCATAATTGGTTGCCATGGCGACGATGATGCCTTAATACGTTGACATGGCGATGATGTCATAATTGGTTGCCATGGCGACGGTGATGTCATAATTGGTTGCCATGGCGACGATGATGCCTTAATACGTTGCATGGCGATTATGTCATAATTGGTTGCCATGGCAAAGATGATGCCTTAATACGTTGCCATGGCGACGGTGATGTCATAATTTGTTGCCATGGCGACGGTGATGTCATAATTGGTTGCCATGGCGATGATGTCATAATTTGTTGCCATGGCGACGGTGATGTCATAATTGGTTGCCATGGCGACGATGATGCCTTAATACATTGACATGGCGATGATGCCTTAATACATTGCCATGGCGATGATGTCATAATTGGTTGCCATGGCGACGGTGATGTCATAATTGGTTGCCATGGCGACGATGATGCCTTAATACGTTGCCATGGCGATGATGTCATAATTGGTTGCCATGGCGACGATCATGCCTTAATACGTTGCCATGGCGACGGTGATATCATAATTGGTTGCCATGGCGATGGTGATGTCATAATTGGTTGACATGGCGACGGTGATGTCATAATTGGTTGCCATGGCGACGATGATGCCTTAATACGTTGCCATGGCGATGATGTCATAATTGGTTGCCATGGCGACGGTGATGTCATAATTGGTTGCCATGGTGACGGTGATGTCATAATTGGTTGCCATGGCGATGATGTCATAATTGGTTGCCATGGCGACGGTGATGTCATAATTGGTTGCCATGGCGACGATGATGCCTTAATATGTTGCCATGGCGATGATGTCATAATTGGTGCCATGGCGACAATGATGCCTTAATACGTTGCCATGGCAACGGTGATGTCATAATTGGTTGCCATGGCGACGATGATGCCTTAATACGTTGCCATGGCGATGATGTCATAATTGGTTGCCATGGCGACGGTGATGTCATAATTGGTTGCCATGGCGACGATGATGCCTTAATACGTTGCCATGGCGACGGTGATGTCATAATTGGTTGCCATGGCGATGATGATGTCATAATTTGTTGCCATGGCGACGGTGATGTCATAATTGGTTGCTATGGCGACGATGATGTCATAATTGGTTGCCATGGAGACGATGATGCCTTAATACGTTGCCATGGCGACGGTGATATCATAATTGGTTGCCATGGTGACGGTGATGTCATAATTGGTTGCCATGGCGACGGTGATGCCTTGATACGTTGCCATGGCGACGGTGATGTCGTAATTGGTTGCCATGGTGACGATGATGTCATAATTGGTTGCCATGGCGACGGTGATGTCATAATTGGTTGCCATGGCGATGATGCCTTAATACGTTGCCATGGTGACGGTGATGTCATAATTGGTTGCTATGGCGACGATGATGTCATAATTGGTTGCCATGGAGACGATGATGCCTTAATACGTTGACATGGCGATGATGTCATAATTGGTTGCCATGGCGACGGTGATGTCATAATTGGTTGCCATGGCGACGATGATGCCTTAATACGTTGCCATGGCGATGATGTCATAATTGGTTGCCATGGCGACGGTGATGTCATAATTGGTTGCCATGGCGATGATGCCTTAATACGTTGCCATGGCGACGGTGATGTCATAATTGGTTGCCATGGCGACAATGATGCCTTAATACATTGCCATGGCGATGATGTCATAATTGGTTGCCATGGTGACGGTGATGTCATAATTGGTTGCCATGGCGACGATGATGCCTTAATACGTTCCCATGGCGATGATGTCATAATTGGTTGCCATGGCAACGGTGATGTCATAATTGGTTGCCATGGCGACGATGATGACTTAATACGTTGACATGGCGATGATGTCATAATTGGTTTCCATGGCGACGGTGATGTCATAATTTTTTGCCATGGCGACGGTGATGTCATAATTGGTTGCCATGGCGATGATGTCATAATTGGTTGCCATGGCGACGGTGATGTCATAATTGGTTGCCATGGCGACGATGATGCCTTAATACATTGCCATGGCGATGATGTCATAATTGGTTGCCATGGCGACGGTGATGTCATAATTGGTTGCCATGGCGACGGTGATGTCATAATTGGTTGCCATGGCAATGATGTCATAATTGGTTGCCATGGCGACGGTGATGTCATAATTGGTTGCCATGGCGACGATGATGCCTTAATACGTTGCCATGGCGATGATGTCATAATTGGTTGCCATGGCGACGGTGATGTCATAATTGGTTGCCATGGCGACGGTGATGTCATAATTGGTTGCCATGGCGACAATGATTTCATAATTGGTTGCCATGGCGACGATGATGCCTTAATACGTTGACATGGCGATGATGTCATAATTGGTTGCCATGGCGACGGTGATGTCATAATTGGTTGCCATGGCGACGATGATGCCTTAATACGTTGCCATGGCGATGATGTCATAATTGGTTGCCATGGCGACGGTGATGTCATAATTGGTTGCCATGGCGACTGTGATGTCATAATTGGTTGCCATGGCGACAATGATGTCATAATTGGTTGCCATGGCGACGATGATGCCTTAATACGTTGACATGGCGATGATGTCATAATTGGTTGCCATGGTGACGGTGATGTCATAATTGGTTGCCATGGCGACGATGATGCCTTAATACGTTGCCATGGCGATGATGTCATAATTGGTTGCCATGGCGATGATGATGCCTTAATACGTTGCCATGGCGACGGTGATGTCATAATTTGTTGCCATGTCGATGATGATGTCATAATTGGTTGCCATGGCGACGGTGATGTCATAATTGGTTGCTATGGCTACGATGATGTCATAATTGGTTGCCATGGAGACTATGATGCCTTAATACGTTGCCATGGCGACGGTGATATCATTGGTTGCCATGGCTACGGTGATGTCATAATTGGTTGCCATGGCGGTGATGTCATAATTGGTTGCCATGGTGACGGTGATGTCATAATTGGTTGCCATGGCGACGATGATGCCTTAATACGTTGCCATGATGATGATGTCATAATTGGTTGCCATGGCGATGGTGATGTCATAATTGGTTGCCATGGCGATGGTGATGTCATAATTGGTTGCCATGGCGACAATAATGTCATAATTGGTTGCCATGGCGACGATGATGCCTTAATACGTTGACATGGCGATGATGTCATAATTGGTTGCCATGGCGACGGTGATGTCATAATTGGTTTCCATGGCGACGATGATGCCTTAATACGTTGCATGGCGATGATGTCATAATTGGTTGCCATGGCAAAGATGATGCCTTAATACGTTGCCATGGCGACGGTGATGTCATAATTTGTTGCCATGGTGATGATGATGTCATACCATGGCGACGGTGATGTCATAATTGGTTGCCATGGCGACGATGATGTCATAATTGGTTGCCATGGAGACGATGATGCCTTAATACGTTGCCATGGCGATGATGTCATAAATGGTTGCCATGGCGACGGTGATGTCATAATTGATTGCCATGGCGACGATTATGCCTTAATACGTTGCCATGGCGATGATGTCATAATTGGTTGCCATGGCGACGGTGATGTCATAATTGGTTGCCATGGCGACGGTGATGTCATAATTGGTTGCCATGGCGACAATGATGTCATAATTGGTTGCCATGGCGACGATGATGCCTTAATATGTTGCCATGGCGATGATGTCATAATTGGTTGCCATGGCGACGGTGATGTCATAATTGGTTGCCATGGTGACGGTGATGTCATAATTGGTTGCCATGGCGACAATGATGTCATAATTGGTTGCCATGGTGACGATGATGCCTTAATACGTTGCCATGGCGATGATGTCATAATTGGTTGCCATGGCGACGGTGATGTCATAATTGGTTGCCATGGCGACGATGATGCCTTAATACGTTGCCATGGCGATGATGTCATAATTGGTTGCCATGGTGACGGTGATGTAATAATTGGTTGCCATGGCGATGTTGATGTCATAATTCTTTGCCATGGCGACAATGATGTCATGATTGGTTGCCATGGCGACGATGATGCCTTAATATGTTGCCATGGCGACGGTGATGTCATAATTTGTTGCCATGGCGATGATGATGTCATAATTGGTTGCCATGGCGACGGTGATGTCATAATTGGTTGCCATGGCGACGATGATGCCTTAATACGTTGCCATGGCAATGATGTCATAAATGGTTGCCATGGCGACGGTGATGTCATAATTCGTTTGCCATGGTGACGGTGATGTCATAATTGGTTGCCATGGTGACGGTGATGTCATAATTGGTTGCCATGGCGACGGTGATGTCATAATTGGTTGCCATGACGATGATGATGTCATAATTGGTTGCCATGGCGATGATGTCATAATTGGTTGCCATGGCGATTATGTCATAATTGGTTGCCATGGCGACGATGATACCTTAATACGTTGCCATGGCGATGAAGTCATAATTGGTTGCCATGGCGATGATGATGTCATAATAGGTTGCCATGGCGACGGTGAGGTCATAATTGGTTGCCATGGCGATGATGTCATAATAGGTTGCCATGGCGATGATGTCATAATAGGTTGCCATGGCGACGGTGATGTCATAATTGGTTGCCATGGCGACGGTGATGTAATAATTGGTTGCCATGGCGACGATGATGCCTTAATACGTTGCCATGGCGACGATGATGCCTTAATATGTTGCCATGGCGACGGTGATGTCATAATTGGTTGCCATGGCGACGGTGATGTCATAATTGGTTGCATTGGCGACGGTGATGTCATAATTGGTTGCCATGGAGACGATGATGCCTTAATACGTTGACATGGCGATGATGTCATAATTGGTTGCCATGGCGACGGTGATGTCATAATTGGTTGCCATGGCGACGATGATGCCTTAATACGTTGCCATGGCGATGATGTCATAATTGGTTGCCATGGCGACGGTGATGTCATAATTGGTTGCCATGGCGACTGTGATGTCATAATTGGTTGCCATGGCGACAATGATGTCATAATTGGTTGCCATGGCGACGATGATGCCTTAATACGTTGACATGGCGATGATGTCATAATTGGTTGCCATGGTGACGGTGATGTCATAATTGGTTGCCATGGCGACGATGATGCCTTAATACGTTGCCATGGCGATGATGTCATAATTGGTTGCCATGGCGATGATGATGCCTTAATACGTTGCCATGGCGACGGTGATGTCATAATTTGTTGCCATGTCGATGATGATGTCATAATTGGTTGCCATGGCGACGGTGATGTCATAATTGGTTGCTATGGCTACGATGATGTCATAATTGGTTGCCATGGAGACTATGATGCCTTAATACGTTGCCATGGCGACGGTGATATCATTGGTTGCCATGGCTACGGTGATGTCATAATTGGTTGCCATGGCGGTGATGTCATAATTGGTTGCCATGGTGACGGTGATGTCATAATTGGTTGCCATGGCGACGATGATGCCTTAATACGTTGCCATCATGATGATGTCATAATTGGTTGCCATGGCGATGGTGATGTCATAATTGGTTGCCATGGCGATGGTGATGTCATAATTGGTTGCCATGGCGACAATAATGTCATAATTGGTTGCCATGGCGACGATGATGCCTTAATACGTTGACATGGCGATGATGTCATAATTGGTTGCCATGGCGACGGTGATGTCATAATTGGTTTCCATGGCGACGATGATGCCTTAATACGTTGCATGGCGATGATGTCATAATTGGTTGCCATGGCAAAGATGATGCCTTAATACGTTGCCATGGCGACGGTGATGTCATAATTTGTTGCCATGGTGATGATGATGTCATACCATGGCGACGGTGATGTCATAATTGGTTGCCATGGCGACGATGATGTCATAATTGGTTGCCATGGAGACGATGATGCCTTAATACGTTGCCATGGCGATGATGTCATAAATGGTTGCCATGGCGACGGTGATGTCATAATTGATTGCCATGGCGACGATTATGCCTTAATACGTTGCCATGGCGATGATGTCATAATTGGTTGCCATGGCGACGGTGATGTCATAATTGGTTGCCATGGCGACGGTGATGTCATAATTGGTTGCCATGGCGACAATGATGTCTTAATTGGTTGCCATGGCGACGATGATGCCTTAATATGTTGCCATGGCGATGATGTCATAATTGGTTGCCATGGCGACGGTGATGTCATAATTGGTTGCCATGGTGACGGTGATGTCATAATTGGTTGCCATGGCGACAATGATGTCATAATTGGTTGCCATGGTGACGATGATGCCTTAATACGTTGCCATGGCGATGATGTCATAATTGGTTGCCATGGCGACGGTGATGTCATAATTGGTTGCCATGGCGACGATGATGCCTTAATACGTTGCCATGGCGATGATGTCATAATTGGTTGCCATGGTGTCGGTGATGTAATAATTGGTTGCCATGGCGATGTTGATGTCATAATTCTTTGCCATGGCGACAATGATGTCATGATTGGTTGCCATGGCGACGATGATGCCTTAATATGTTGCCATGGCGACGGTGATGTCATAATTTGTTGCCATGGCGATGATGATGTCATAATTGGTTGCCATGGCGACGGTGATGTCATAATTGGTTGCCATGGCGACGATGATGCCTTAATACGTTGCCATGGCAATGATGTCATAAATGGTTGCCATGGCGACGGTGATGTCATAATTCGTTTGCCATGGTGACGGTGATGTCATAATTGGTTGCCATGGTGACGGTGATGTCATAATTGGTTGCCATGGCGACGGTGATGTCATAATTGGTTGCCATGACGATGATGATGTCATAATTGGTTGCCATGGCGATGATGTCATAATTGGTTGCCATGGCGATTATGTCATAATTGGTTGCCATGGCGACGATGATACCTTAATACGTTGCCATGGCGATGAAGTCATAATTGGTTGCCATGGCGATGATGATGTCATAATAGGTTGCCATGGCGACGGTGAGGTCATAATTGGTTGCCATGGCGATGATGTCATAATAGGTTGCCATGGCGATGATGTCATAATAGGTTGCCATGGCGACGGTGATGTCATAATTGGTTGCCATGGCGACGGTGATGTAATAATTGGTTGCCATGGCGACGATGATGCCTTAATACGTTGCCATGGCGACGATGATGCCTTAATATGTTGCCATGGCGACGGTGATGTCATAATTGGTTGCCATGGCGACGGTGATGTCATAATTGGTTGCATTGGCGACGGTGATGTCATAATTGGTTGCCATGACGATGATGATGTCATAATTGGTTGCCATGGCGATGATGTCATAATTGGTTGCCATGGCGACGGTGATGTCATAATTGGTTGCCATGGCGACGATGATGCCTTAATACGTTGCCATGGCGACGGTGATGTCATAATTGGTTGCCATGGCGACGATGATGCCTTAATACGTTGCCATGGCGATGATGTCATAATTGGTTGCCATGGCGACGGTGATGTCAGAATTGGTTGCCATGGCGACGATGATGCCTTAATACGTTGCCATGGCGATGATGTCATAATTGGTTGCCATGGCGACGATGATGCCTTAATACTTTGCCATGGTGACTGTGATGTCATAGTTTGTTGCCATGGCGATGATGATGTCATAATTGTTTGCCATGGCGACGGTGATGTCATAATTGGTTGCCATGGCGACGGTGATGTCATAATTGGTTGCCATGGCGACGATGATGCCTTAATACGTTGCCATGGCGATGATGTCATAATTGGTTGCCATGGCGACGGTGATGTCATAATTGGTTGCCATGGCGACGATGATGCCTTAATACGTTGCCATGGCGACGGTGATGTCATAATTGGTTGCCATGGCGATGATGATGTCATAATTTGTTGCCATGGCGACGGTGATGTCATAATTGGTTGCTATGGCGACGATGATGTCATAATTGGTTGCCATGGAGACGATGATGCCTTAATACGTTGCCATGGCGACGGTGATATCATAATTGGTTGCCATGGTGACGGTGATGTCATAATTGGTTGCCATGGCGACGGTGATGCCTTGATACGTTGCCATGGCGACGGTGATGTCGTAATTGGTTGCCATGGTGACGATGATGTCATAATTGGTTGCCATGGCGACGGTGATGTCATAATTGGTTGCCATGGCGATGATGCCTTAATACGTTGCCATGGTGACGGTGATGTCATAATTGGTTGCCATGGCGACGATGATGCCTTAATACATTGCCATGGCGATGATGTCATAATTGGTTGCCATGGTGACGGTGATGTCATAATTGGTTGACATGGCGACAATGATGCCTTAATACGTTGACATGGCGATGATGTCATAATTGGTTGCCATGGCAACGGTGATGTCATAATTGGTTGCCATGGCGACGATGATGCCTTAATACGTTGACATGGCGATGATGTCATAATTGGTTTCCATGGCGACGGTGATGTCATAATTTTTTGCCATGGCGACGGTGATGTCATAATTGGTTGCCATGGCGATGATGTCATAATTGGTTGCCATGGCGACAATGATGCCTTAATACATTGCCATGGCGATGATGTCATAATTGGTTGCCATGGCGACGGTGATGTCATAATTGGTTGCCATGGCGACGGTGATGTCATAATTGGTTGCCATGGCAATGATGTCATAATTGGTTGCCATGGCGACGGTGATGTCATAATTGGTTGCCATGGCGACGATGATGCCTTAATACGTTGCCATGGCGATGATGTCATAATTGGTTGCCATGGCGACGGTGATGTCATAATTGGTTGCCATGGCGACGGTGATGTCATAATTGGTTGCCATGGCGACAATGATTTCATAAATGGTTGCCATGGCGACGATGATGCCTTAATACGTTGACATGGCGATGATGTCATAATTGGTTGCCATGGCGACGGTGATGTCATAATTGGTTGCCATGGCGACGATGATGCCTTAATACGTTGCCATGGCGATGATGTCATAATTGGTTGCCATGGCGACGGTGATGTCATAATTGGTTGCCATGGCAACGGTTATGTCATAATTGGCTGCCATGGCGACAATGATGTCATAATTGGTTGCCATGGCGACGATGATGCCTTAATACGTTGACATGGCGATGATGTCATAATTGGTTGCCATGGTGACGGTGATGTCATAATTGGTTGCCATGGCGACGATGATGCCTTAATACGTTGCCATGGCGATTATGTCATAATTGGTTGCCATGGAGATGATGATGCCTTAATACGTTGCCATGGGGACGGTGATGTCATAATTTGTTGCCATGTCGATGATGATGTCATAATTGGTTGCCATGGCGACGGTGATGTCATAATTGGTTGCTATGGCGACGATGATGTCATAATTGGTTGCCATGGCGACGATGATGCCTTAATACATTGCCATGGCGATGATGTCATAATTGGTTGCCATGGCGACGGTGATGTCATAATTGGTTGCCATGGTGACAGTGATGTCATAATTGGTTGCCATGGCGATGATGTCATAATTGGTTGCCATGGCGACGGTGATGTCATAATTGGTTGCCATGGCGACGATGATACCTTAATACGTTGCCATGGCGATGATGTCATAATTGGTTGCCATGGCGACGGTGATGTCATAATTGGTTGCCATGGCGACGGTGATGTCATAATTGGTTGCCATGGCGACAATGATTTCATAATTGGTTGCCATGGCGACGATGATGCCTTAATACGTTGACATGGCGATGATGTCATAATTGGTTGCCATGGCGACGGTGATGTCACAATTGGTTGCCATGGCGACGATGATGCCTTAATACGTTGCCATGGCGATGATGTCATAATTGGTTGCCATGGCGACGGTGATGTCATAATTGGTTTCCATGGCGACGATGATGCCTTAATACGTTGCATGGCGATTATGTCATAATTGGTTGCCATGGCAAAGATGATGCCTTAATACGTTGCCATGGCGACGGTGATGTCATAATTTGTTGCCATGGCGACGGTGATGTCATAATTGGTTGCCATGGCGATGATGTCATAATTTGTTGCCATGGCGACGGTGATGTCATAATTGGTTGCCATGGCGACGATGATGCCTTAATACATTGCCATGGCGATGATGCCTTAATACATTGCCATGGCGATGATGTCATAATTGGTTGCCATGGCGACGGTGATGTCATAATTGGTTGCCATGGCGACGATGATGCCTTAATACGTTGCCATGGCGATGATGTCATAATTGGTTGCCATGGCGACGATCATGCCTTAATACGTTGCCATGGCGATGATGTCATAATTGGTTGCCATGGCGACGGTGATGTCATAATTAGTTGCCATAGCGACGGTGATGTCATAATTGGTTGCCATGGCGACGATGATGCCTTAATACGTTGCCATGGCGACGGTGATATCATAATTGGTTGCCATGGTGACGGTGATGTCATAATTGGTTGCCATGGCGACGGTGATGTCATAATTGGTTGCCATGGCGACGATGATGCCTTAATACGTTGCCATGGCGATGATGTCATAATTGGTTGCCATGGCGATGGTGATGTCATAATTGGTTGCCATGGCAACGGTGATGTCATAATTGGTTGCCATGGCGACAATGATGTCATAATTGGTTGCCATGGCGACGATGATGCCTTAATACGTTGACATGGCGATGATGTCATAATTGGTTGCCATGGCGACGGTGATGTCATAATTGGTTGCCATGGCGACGATGATGCCTTAATACGTTGCATGGCGATTATGTCATAATTGGTTGCCATGGCAAAGATGATGCCTTAATACGTTGCCATGGCGACGGTGATGTCATAATTTGTTGCCATGGTGACGGTGATGTCATAATTGGTTGCCATGGCGATGATGTCATAATTTGTTGCCATGGCGACGGTGATGTCATAATTGGTTGCCATGGCGACGATGATGCCTTAATACATTGACATGGCGATGATGCCTTAATACATTGCCATGGCGATGATGTCATAATTGGTTGCCATGGCGACGGTGATGTCATAATTGGTTGCCATGGCGACGATGATGCCTTAATACGTTGCCATGGCGATGATGTCATAATTGGTTGCCATGGCGACGATCATGCCTTAATACGTTGCCATGGCGACGGTGATATCATAATTGGTTGCCATGGCGATGGTGATGTCATAATTGGTTGACATGGCGACGGTGATGTCATAATTGGTTGCCATGGCGACGATGATGCCTTAATACGTTGCCATGGCGATGATGTCATAATTGGTTGCCATGGCGACGGTGATGTCATAATTGGTTGCCATGGTGACGGTGATGTCATAATTGGTTGCCATGGCGATGATGTCATAATTGGTTGCCATGGCGACGGTGATGTCATAATTGGTTGCCATGGCGACGATGATGCCTTAATATGTTGCCATGGCGATGATGTCATAATTGGTGCCATGGCGACAATGATGCCTTAATACGTTGCCATGGCAACGGTGATGTCATAATTGGTTGCCATGGCGACGATGATGCCTTAATACGTTGCCATGGCGATGATGTCATAATTGGTTGCCATGGCGACGGTGATGTCATAATTGGTTGCCATGGCGACGATGATGCCTTAATACGTTGCCATGGCGACGGTGATGTCATAATTGGTTGCCATGGCGATGATGATGTCATAATTTGTTGCCATGGCGACGGTGATGTCATAATTGGTTGCTATGGCGACGATGATGTCATAATTGGTTGCCATGGAGACGATGATGCCTTAATACGTTGCCATGGCGACGGTGATATCATAATTGGTTGCCATGGTGACGGTGATGTCATAATTGGTTGCCATGGCGACGGTGATGCCTTGATACGTTGCCATGGCGACGGTGATGTCGTAATTGGTTGCCATGGTGACGATGATGTCATAATTGGTTGCCATGGCGACGGTGATGTCATAATTGGTTGCCATGGCGATGATGCCTTAATACGTTGCCATGGTGACGGTGATGTCATAATTGGTTGCTATGGCGACGATGATGTCATAATTGGTTGCCATGGAGACGATGATGCCTTAATACGTTGACATGGCGATGATGTCATAATTGGTTGCCATGGCGACGGTGATGTCATAATTGGTTGCCATGGCGACGATGATGCCTTAATACGTTGCCATGGCGATGATGTCATAATTGGTTGCCATGGCGACGGTGATGTCATAATTGGTTGCCATGGCGACTGTGATGTCATAATTGGTTGCCATGGCGACAATGATGTCATAATTGGTTGCCATGGCGACGATGATGCCTTAATACGTTGACATGGCGATGATGTCATAATTGGTTGCCATGGTGACGGTGATGTCATAATTGGTTGCCATGGCGACGATGATGCCTTAATACGTTGCCATGGCGATGATGTCATAATTGGTTGCCATGGCGATGATGATGCCTTAATACGTTGCCATGGCGACGGTGATGTCATAATTTGTTGCCATGTCGATGATGATGTCATAATTGGTTGCCATGGCGACGGTGATGTCATAATTGGTTGCTATGGCTACGATGATGTCATAATTGGTTGCCATGGAGACTATGATGCCTTAATACGTTGCCATGGCGACGGTGATATCATTGGTTGCCATGGCTACGGTGATGTCATAATTGGTTGCCATGGCGGTGATGTCATAATTGGTTGCCATGGTGACGGTGATGTCATAATTGGTTGCCATGGCGACGATGATGCCTTAATACGTTGCCATCATGATGATGTCATAATTGGTTGCCATGGCGATGGTGATGTCATAATTGGTTGCCATGGCGATGGTGATGTCATAATTGGTTGCCATGGCGACAATAATGTCATAATTGGTTGCCATGGCGACGATGATGCCTTAATACGTTGACATGGCGATGATGTCATAATTGGTTGCCATGGCGACGGTGATGTCATAATTGGTTTCCATGGCGACGATGATGCCTTAATACGTTGCATGGCGATGATGTCATAATTGGTTGCCATGGCAAAGATGATGCCTTAATACGTTGCCATGGCGACGGTGATGTCATAATTTGTTGCCATGGTGATGATGATGTCATACCATGGCGACGGTGATGTCATAATTGGTTGCCATGGCGACGATGATGTCATAATTGGTTGCCATGGAGACGATGATGCCTTAATACGTTGCCATGGCGATGATGTCATAAATGGTTGCCATGGCGACGGTGATGTCATAATTGATTGCCATGGCGACGATTATGCCTTAATACGTTGCCATGGCGATGATGTCATAATTGGTTGCCATGGCGACGGTGATGTCATAATTGGTTGCCATGGCGACGGTGATGTCATAATTGGTTGCCATGGCGACAATGATGTCTTAATTGGTTGCCATGGCGACGATGATGCCTTAATATGTTGCCATGGCGATGATGTCATAATTGGTTGCCATGGCGACGGTGATGTCATAATTGGTTGCCATGGTGACGGTGATGTCATAATTGGTTGCCATGGCGACAATGATGTCATAATTGGTTGCCATGGTGACGATGATGCCTTAATACGTTGCCATGGCGATGATGTCATAATTGGTTGCCATGGCGACAATGATGTCATAATTGGTTGCCATGGCGACGATGATGCCTTAATACGTTGCCATGGCGATGATGTCATAATTGGTTGCCATGGCGACGGTGATGTCATAATTGGTTGCCATGGCGACGGTGATGTCATAATTGGTTGCCATGGCGATGATGTCATAATTTGTTGCCATGGCGACGATGATGTCATAATTGGTTGCCATGGCGACGATGATGCCTTAATACATTGCCATGGCGATGATGTCATAATTGGTTGCCATGGTGACGGTGATGTCATAATTGGTTGCCATGGCGACGATGATGCCTTAATACGTTGCCATGGCGATGATGTCATAATTGGTTGCCACGGCGACGATCATGCCTTAATACGTTGCCATGGCGATGATGTCATAATTGGTTGCCATGGCGACGGTGATGTCATAATTAGTTGCCATAGCGACGGTGATGTCACAATTGGTTGCCATGGCGACGATGATGCCTTAATACGTTGCCATGGCGACGGTGATATCATAATTGGTTGCCATGGTGACGGTGATGTCATAATTGGTTGCCATGGCGACGGTGATGTCATAATTGGTTGCCATGGCGACGATGATGCCTTAATACGTTGCCATGGCGATGATGTCATAATTGGTTGCCATGGCGATGGTGATGTCATAATTGGTTGCCATGGCGACGATGATGCCTTAATACGTTGCCATGGCGATGATGTCATAATTGGTTGCCATGGCGAAGGTGATGTCATAATTGGTTAACATGGCGACGGTAATGTCATAATTGGTTGACATGGCGATGATGTCATGTTTGGTTGCCATGGCGACGGTGATGTCATAATTGGTTGCCATGGCGACGATGATGCCTTAATACGTTGTCATGGAGATGATATCATAATTGGTTGCCATGGCGACAGTGATGTCATAATTGGTTGCCATGGCGACGATGATGCCTTAATACGTTGCCATGGCGATGATGTCATAATTGGTTGCCATGGCGACGATCATGCCTTAATACGTTGCCATGGCGATGATGTCATAATTGGTTGCCTTGGCGACGTGATGTCATAATTTGTTGCCATGGCGATGGTGATGTCATAATTGGTTGCCATGGCGACGATGATGCCTTAATACGTTGCCATGGCGACGGTGATGTCATAATTCATTTGCCATGGCGACGGTGATGTCATAATTGGTTGCCGTGGACACGGTGATGTCATAATTAGTTGCCATGGCGACGGTGATGTCATAATTGGTTGCCATGACGATGATGATGTCATAATTGGTTGCCATGGCTATGATATCATAATTGGTTGCCATGGCGATGATGTCATAATTGGTCGCCATGGCGATTATGTCATAATTGGTTGCCATGGTGATTAAGTCATAATTGGTTGCCATGGCGATGATGTCATATTAGGTTGCCATGGCGACGGTGATGTCATAATTGGTTGCCATGGCGATGATGTCATAATTGGTTGCCATGGCGACGGTGATGTCATAATTGGTTGCCATGGCGATGATGCCTTAATACGTTTCAATGGCGACGGTGATGTCATAATTGGTTGCCATGGCGACGATGATGTCATAATTGGTTGCCATGGCGACGATGATGTCATAATTGGTTGCCATGGCGACGATGCTGCCTTAATACGTTGCCATGGCGATGATGTCATAATTGGTTGCCATGGCGATGATGATGTCATAATTGGTTGCCATGGCGATGATGATGTCATAATTGGTTGCCATGGCGATGATGATGTCATAATTGGTTGCCATGGCGATGATGTCATAATTGGTTGACATGACGATGATGTCATAATTGGTTGCCATGGTGACGATGATGCCTTAACACGTTGCCATGGCGACGGTGATGTCATAATTGGTTGCCATGGCGACGGTGATGTCATAATTGGTTGCCATGGCGACGATGATGTCTTAATACGTTGCCATGGCGATGATGTCATTATTGGTTGCCATGGCGACGGTGATATCATAATTGGTTGCCATGGCAACGATGATGTCATAATTGGTTGCCATGGCAACGATGATGCCTTAATACGTTGCCATGGCGATGATGTCATAATTGGTTGCCATGGCGACGGTGATGTCATAATTGGTTGCCATGGCGACGATGATGCCTTAATACGTTGACATGGCGACGGTGATGTCATAATTGGTTGCCATGGCGATGATGTCATACTTGGTTGCCATGGCGACGGTGATGTCATAATTGGTTGCAATGGCGACGATGATGTCATAATTGGTTGCCATGGCGACGGTGATGTCATAATTGGTTGCCATGGCGATGATGATGTCATAATTGGTTGCCATGGTGACGATGATGCCTTAATACGTTGCCATAGCGATGATGTCATAATTGGTTGCCATGGCGACGATCATGCCTTAATACGTTGCCATGGCGATGATGTCATAATTGGTTGCCATGGCGACGATCATGCCTTAATACGTTGCCATGGCGATGATGTCATAATTAGGTTGCCATGGCGACGGTGATGTCATAATTGGTTGCCATAGCGACGGTGATGTCATAATTGGTTGCCATGGCGACGATGATGCCTTAATACGTTGCCATGGCGACGGTGATATCATAATTGGTTGCCATGGCGACGGTGATGTCATAATTGGTTGCCATGGCGACGGTGATGTCATAATTGGTTGCCATGGCGACGATGATGCCTTAATACGTTGCCATGGCGATGATGTCATAATTGGTTGCCATGGCGACGGTGATGTCATAATTGGTTGCCATGGTGACGGTGATGTCATAATTGGTTGCCATGGCGATGATGTCATAATTGGTTGCCATGGCGACGGTGATGTCATAATTGGTTGCCATGGCGACGATGATGCCTTAATACGTTGCCATGGCGATGATGTCATAATTGGTTGCCATGGCGACAATGATGCCTTAATACGTTGCCATGGCAACGGTGATGTCATAATTGGTTGCCATGGCGACGATGATGCCTTAATACGATGCCATGGCGATGATGTCATAATTGGTTGCCATGGCGACGGTGATGTCATAATTGGTTGCCATGGCGACGATGATGCCTTAATACGTTGCCATGGCGACGGTGATGTCATAATTGGTTGCCATGGCGACGGTGATGTCATAATTTGTTGCCATGGCGACGGTGATGTCATAATTGGTTGCTATGGTGACGATGATGTCATAATTGGTTGCCATGGAGACGATGATGCCTTAATACGTTGCCATGGCGACGGTGATATCATAATTGGTTGCCATGGCGACGATGATGCCTTAATACGTTGCCATGGCGACGGTGATATCATAATTGGTTGCCATGGTGACGGTGATGTCATAATTGGTTGCCATGGCGACGGTGATGCCTTGATACGTTGCCATGGCGACGGTGATGTCGTAATTGGTTGCCATGGTGACGGTGATGTCATAATTGGTTGCCATGGCGACGGTGATGTCATAATTGGTTGCCATGGCGATGATGCCTTAATACGTTGCCATGGTGACGGTGATGTCATAATTGGTCGTCATGCATGACGCCACTGCAGCTAGGCGTGGGAGCGCCGCTATCTAGCACCACTGCACCAGCCATCTTTCTTGGGCTATTCTCTTGGGAGTTCTGTTCTTCCTTATTCAAAGATCCGAATTTCAATTCAGCGATAAAAGTGATAAAGGCTCGGATTGAGCCGAAACGTCGTATTAAATTATATCGCTTCTACTTCGTGCTATATATACTTGTTTGGCTCCCACATGTTTTGTATATAATAAAAATAAGCACTTATTGCATATAGAAACCCCTCTGAGTGTGCGGTGAATTATATTATTATTGGTAATAGGACCTAAAGGTCTGTTACACCTGCACCTCGCTATTGGACTTGAGTGCACGCTAACCTCCTGGTTATAATTGGTTGCCATGGCAACGGTGATGTCATAATTGGTTGCCATGGCGACGATGATGCCTTAATACGTTGACATGGCGATGATGTCATAATTGGTTTCCATGGCGACGGTGATGTCATAATTTTTTGCCATGGCGACGGTGATGTCATAATTGGTTGCCATGGCGATGATGTCATAATTGGTTGCCATGGCGACAATGATGCCTTAATACATTGCCATGGCAATGATGTCATAATTGGTTGCCATGGCGACGGTGATGTCATAATTGGTTGCCATGGAGACGGTGATGTCATAATTGGTTGCCATGGCAATGATGTCATAATTGGTTGCCATGGCGACGGTGATGTCATAATTGGTTACCATGGCGACGATGATGCCTTAATACGTTGCCATGGCGATGATGTCATAATTGGTTGCCATGGCGACGGTGATGTCATAATTGGTTGCCATGGCGACGGTGATGTCATAATTGGTTGCCATGGCGACAATGATTTCATAAATGGTTGCCATGGCGACGATGATGCCTTAATACGTTGACATGGCGATGATGTCATAATTGGTTGCCATGGCAACGGTGATGTCATAATTGGTTGCCATGGCGACGGTTATGTCATAATTGGCTGCCATGGCGACAATGATGTCATAATTGGTTGCCATGGCGACGATGATGCCTTAATACGTTGACATGGCGATGATGTCATAATTGGTTGCCATGGTGACGGTGATGTCATAATTGGTTGCCATTGCGACGATGATGCCTTAATACGTTGCCATGGCGATTATGTCATAATTGGTTGCCATGGAGATGATGATGCCTTAATACATTGCCATGGCGACGGTGATGTCATAATTTGTTGCCATGTCGATGATGATGTCATAATTGGTTGCCATGGCGACGGTGATGTCATAATTGGTTGCTATGGCGACGATGATGTCATAATTGGTTGCCATGGAGACTATGATGCCTTAATACGTTGCCATGGCGACGGTGATATCATTGGTTGCCATGGCTACGGTGATGTCATAATTGGTTGCCATGGCGGTGATGTCATAATTTTTTGCCATGGCGACGGTAATGTCATAATTGGTTGCCATGGCGATGATGATGCCTTAATACGTTGCCATGGCGATGATATCATAATTGGTTGCCATGGTGACGGTGATGTCATAACTGGTTGCCATGGCGACGATGATGCCTTGATACGTTGCCATGGCGATGATGTCATAATTGGTTGCCATGGCAACGGTGATGTCATAATTGGTTGCCATGGCGACGATGATGCCTTAATACGTTGACATGGCGATGATGTCATAATTGGTTGCCATGGCGACGGTGATGTCATAATTTTTTGCCATGGCGACGGTGATGTCATAATTGGTTGCCATGGCGATAATGTCATAATTGGTTGCCATGGCGACGGTGATGTCATAATTGGTTGCCATGGCGACGATGATGCCTTAATACGTTGCCATGGCGATGATGTCATAATTGGTTGCCATGGCGACGGTGATGTCATAATTGGTTGCCATGGCGACTGTGATGTCATAATTGGTTGCCATGGCGACAATGATTTCATAATTGGTTGCCATGGCGACGATGATGCCTTAATACGTTGACATGGCGATGATGTCATAATTGGTTGCCATGGCGACGCTGATGTCACAATTGGTTGCCATGGCGACGATGATGCCTTAATACGTTGCCATGGCGATGATGTCATAATTGGTTGCCATGGCGACGGTGATGTCATAATTGGTTGCCATGGCGACGGTGATGTCATAATTGGTTGCCATGGCGACAATGATGTCATAATTGGTTGCCATGGCGACGATGATGCCTTAATACGTTGACAAGGCGATGATTTCATAATTGGTTGCCATGGCGACGGTGATGTCATAATTGGTTGCCATGGCGACGATGATGCCTTAATACGTTGCCATGGCGATGATGTCATAATTGGTTGCCATGGCGATGATGATGCCTTAATACGTTGCCATGGCGACGGTGATGTCATAATTTGTTGCCATGGCGATGATGATGTCATAATTGGTTGCCATGGCGATGGTGATGTCATAATTGGTTGCTATGGCGACGATGATGTCATAATTGGTTGCCATGGAGACTATGATGCCTTAATACGTTGCCATGGCGACGGTGATATCATTGGTTGCCATGGCGACGGTGATGTCATAATTAGTTGCCATGGCGATGATGTCATAATTGGTTGCCATGGCGACGGTGATGTCATAATTGGTTGCCATGGCGACGATGATGCCTTAATACGTTGCCATGGTGATGATGTCATAATTGGTTGCCATGGCGATGGTGATGTCATAATTGGTTGCCATGGCGACGGTGATGTCATAATTGGTTGCCATGGCGACAATGATGTCATAATTGGTTGCCATGGCGACGATGATGCCTTAATACGTTGCCATGGCGATGATGTCATAATTGGTTGCCATGGCGACGGTGATGTCATAATTGGTTTCCATGGCGACGATGATGCCTTAATACGTTGCATGGCGATGATGTCATAATTGGTTGCCATGGCAAAGATGATGCCTTAATACGTTGCCATGGCGACGGTGATGTCATAATTTGTTGCCATGGCGATGGTGATGTCATAATTGGTTGCCATGGCGACGGTGATTTCATAATTGGTTGCTCTGGCGACGATGATGTCATAATTGGTTGCCATGGAGATGATGATGCCTTAATACGTTGCCATGTCGATTATGTCATAAATGGTTGCCATGGCGACGGTGATGTCATAATTGGTTGCCATGGCGACGATTATGCCTTAATACGTTGCCATGGCGATGATGTCATAATTGGTTGCCATGGCGATGGTGAAGTCATAATTGGTTGCCATGGCGACGGTGATGTCACAATTGGTTGCCATGGCGACAATGATGTCATAATTGGTTGCCATGGCGACGATGATGCCTTAATACGTTGCCATGGCGATGATGTCATAATTGGTTGCCATGGCGACGGTGATGTCATAATTGGTTGCCATGGCGACGGTGATGTCATAATTGGTTGCCATGGCGATGATGTCATAATTTGTTGCCATGGCGACGGTGATGTCATAATTGGTTACCATGGCGACGATGATGCCTTAATACATTGCCATGGCGATGATGCCTTAATACATTGCCATGGCGATGATGTCATAATTGGTTGCCATGGCGACGGTGATGTCATAATTGGTTGCCATGGCGACGATGATGCCTTAATACGTTGCCATGGCGATGATGTCATAATTGGTTGCCATGGCGACGATCATGCCTTAATACGTTGCCATGGCGATGATGTCATAATTGGTTGCCATGGCGACGGTGATGTCATAATTAGTTGCCATTGCGACGGTGATGTCATAATTGGTTGCCATGGCGACGATGATGCCTTAATACGTTGCCATGGCGACGGTGATATCATAATTGGTTGCCATGGTGACGGTGATGTCATAATTTGTTGCCATGGCGACGGTGATGTCATAATTGGTTGCCATGGCGACGATGATGCCTTAATACGTTGCCATGGCGATGATGTCATATTTGGTTGCCATGGCGATGGTGATGTCATAATTGGTTGCCATGGCGACGTGATGTCATAATTGGTTGCCATGGCGATGATGTCATAATTGGTTGCCATGGCGACGGTGATGTCATAATTGGTTGCCATGGCGACGATGATGCCTTAATATGTTGCCATGGCGATGATGTCATAATTGGTTGCCATGGCGACGATGATGCCTTAATACGTTGCCATGGCAACGGTGATGTCATAATTGGTTGACATGGCGACTATGATGCCTTAATACGTTGCCATGGCGATGATGTCATAATTGGTTGCCATGGCGACGGTGATGTCATAATTGGTTAACATGGCGACGGTAATGTCATAATTGGTTGACATGGCGATGATGTCATAATTGGTTGCCATGGCGATGATGATGCTTTAATACGTTGCCATGGCGACGATGAAGTCATAATTGGTTGCCATGGCGACGATGATGTCATAATTGGTTGCCATGGCGATTATGTCATAATTGGTTGCCATGGCGATGATGATGTCATAATTGGTTGCCATGGCGATGATGTCATAATTGGTTGCCATGGCGATGATGTCATAATTGGTTGCCATGACGATGATGTCATAATTGGTTGCCATGGTGACGATGATGCCTTAACACGTTGCCATGGCGACGGTGATGTCATAATTGGTTGCAATGGCGACGGTGATGTCATAATTGGTTGCCATGGCGACGATGATGTCTTAATACGTTGCCATGGCGACGGTGATGTCATTATTGGTTGCCATGGCGACGGTGATATCATAACTGGTTGCCATGGTGACGATGATGTCATAATTGGTTGCCATGGCGACGATGATGCCTTAATACGTTGCCATGGCGATGATGTCATAATTGGTTTCCATGGCGACGGTGATGTCATAATTGGTTGCCATGGCGACGATGATGCCTTAATACATTGCCATGGCGACGGTGATGTCATAATTGGTTGCCATGGCGATGATGTCATACTTGGTTGCCATGGCGACGGTGATGTCATAATTGGTTGCAATGGTGACGATGATGTCATAATTGGTTGCCATGGCGATGGTGATGTCATAATTGGTTGCCATGGCGATGATGATGTCATAATTGGTTGCCATGTCGACGATGATGCCTTAATACGTTCCCATGGCGATGATGTCATAATTGTTTGCCATGGCGACGATCATGCCTTAATACATTGCCATGGCGATGATGTCATAATTGGTTGCCATGGCAACGGTGATGTCATAATTGGTTGCCATGGCGACGGTGATGTCATAATTTGTTGCCATGGCGACGATGATGCCTTAATACGTTGCCATGGCGATGATGTCATAATTGGTTGCCATGGCGACAATGATGCCTTAATACGTTGCCATGGCAACGGTGATGTCATAATTGGTTGCCTTTTCGACGATGATGCCTTAATATGTTGCCATGGCGATGATGTCATAATTGGTTGCCATGGCGACGGTGATGTCATAATTGGTTGCCATGGCGACGGTGATGTCATAATTGGTTGCCATGGCGACAATAATGTCATAATTGGTTGCCATGGCGACGATGATGCCTTAATACGTTGACATGGCGATGATGTCATAATTGGTTGCCATGGCGACGGTGATGTCATAATTGGTTTCCATGGCGACGATGATGCCTTAATACGTTGCATGGCGATGATGTCATAATTGGTTGCCATGGCAAAGATGATGCCTTAATACGTTGCCATGGCGACGGTGATGTCATAATTTGTTGCCATGGTGATGATGTCATGCCATGGCGACGGTGATGTCATAATTGGTTGCAATGGTGACGATGATGTCATAATTGGTTGCCATGGCGATGGTGATGTCATAATTGGTTGCCATGGCGATGATGATGTCATAATTGGTTGCCATGTCGACGATGATGCCTTAATACGTTCCCATGGCGATGATGTCATAATTGGTTGCCATGGCGACGATGATGCCTTAATACGTTGCCATGGTGATGATGTCATAATTGGTTGCCATGGCGACGGTGATGTCATAATTGGCTGCCATGGCGACGGTGATGTCATAATTGGTTGCCATGGCGATGATGTCATAATTGGTTGCCATGGCGACGGTGATGTCATAATTTGTTGCCATGGCGACGATGATGCCTTAATACGTTGCCATGGCGATGATGTCATAATTGGTTGCCATGGCGACAATGATGCCTTAATACGTTGCCATGGCAACGGTGATGTCATAATTGGTTGCCTTTTCGACGATGATGCCTTAATACGTTGCCATGGCGATGATGTCATAATTGGTTGCCATGGCGACGGTGATGTCATAATTGGTTGCCATGGCGACGGTGATGTCATAATTGGTTGCCATGGCGACAATAATGTCATAATTGGTTGCCATGGCGACGATGATGCCTTAATACGTTGACATGGCGATGATGTCATAATTGGTTGCCATGGCGACGGTGATGTCATAATTGGTTTCCATGGCGACGATGATGCCTTAATACGTTGCATGGCGATGATGTCATAATTGGTTGCCATGGCAAAGATGATGCCTTAATACGTTGCCATGGCGACGGTGATGTCATAATTTGTTGCCATGGTGATGATGTCATGCCATGGCGACGGTGATGTCATAATTGGTTGCTATGGCAACGATGATGTCATAATTGGTTGCCATGGAGACTATGATGCCTTAATACGTTGACATGGCGACGGTGATATCATTGGTTGCCATGGCGACGGTGATGTCATAATTGGTTGCCATGGCGACGTTGATGTCATAATTTGTTGCCATGGCAATGATGATGTCATAATTGGTTGCCATGGCGACGGTGATGTCATAATTGGTTGCTATGGCGACAATGATGTCATAATTGGTTGCCATGGAGACGATGATGCCTTAATACGTTGCCATGGTGACGGTGATATCATAATTGGTTGCCATGGCGACGGTGATGTCATAATTGGTTGCCATGGCGACGGTGATGCCTTGATACGTTGCCATGGCGACGGTGATGTCGTAATTGGTTGCCATGGCGACGGTGATGTCATAATTGGTTGCCATGGCGACGGTGATGTCATAATTGGTTGCCATGGCGATGATGCCTTAATACGTTGCCATGGCGACGGTGATGTCATAATTGGTTGCCATGGCGACAATGATGCCTTAATACATTGCCATGGCGATGATGTCATAATTGGTTGCCATGGTGACGGTGATGTCATAATTGGTTGCCATGGCGACGATGATGCCTTAATACGTTCCCATGGCGATGATGTCATAATTGGTTGCCATGGCAACGGTGATGTCATAATTGGTTGCCATGGCGACGATGATGACTTAATACGTTGACATGGCGATGATGTCATAATTGGTTTCCATGGCGACGGTGATGTCATAATTTTTTGCCATGGCGACGGTGATGTCATAATTGGTTGCCATGGCGATGATGTCATAATTGGTTGCCATGGCGACGGTGATGTCATAATTGGTTGCCATGGCGACGATGATGCCTTAATACATTGCCATGGCGATGATGTCATAATTGGTTGCCATGGCGACGGTGATGTCATAATTGGTTGCCATGGCGACGGTGATGTCATAATTGGTTGCCATGGCAATGATGTCATAATTGGTTGCCATGGCGACGGTGATGTCATAATTGGTTGCCATGGCGACGATGATGCCTTAATACGTTGCCATGGCGATGATGTCATAATTGGTTGCCATGGCGACGGTGATGTCATAATTGGTTGCCATGGCGACGGTGATGTCATAATTGGTTGCCATGGCGACAATGATTTCATAATTGGTTGCCATAGCGACGATGATGCCTTAATACGTTGACATGGCGATGATGTCATAATTGGTTGCCATGGCGACGGTGATGTCATAATTGGTTGCCATGGCGACGATGATGCCTTAATACGTTGCCATGGCGATGATGTCATAATTGGTTGCCATGGCGACGGTGATGTCATAATTGGTTGCCATGGCGACTGTGATGTCATAATTGGTTGCCATGGCGACAATGATGTCATAATTGGTTGCCATGGCGACGATGATGCCTTAATACGTTGACATGGCGATGATGTCATAATTGGTTGCCATGGCGACGATGATGTCATAATTGGTTGCCATGGCGATTATGTCATAATTGGTTGCCATGGCGATGATGATGTCATAATTGGTTGCCATGGCGATGATGTCATAATTGGTTGCCATGGCGATGATGTCATAATTGGTTGCCATGACGATGATGTCATAATTGGTTGCCATGGTGACGATGATGCCTTAACACGTTGCCATGGCGACGGTGATGTCATAATTGGTTGCAATGGCGACGGTGATGTCATAATTGGTTGCCATGGCGACGATGATGTCTTAATACGTTGCCATGGCGACGGTGATGTCATTATTGGTTGCCATGGCGACGGTGATATCATAACTGGTTGCCATGGTGACGATGATGTCATAATTGGTTGCCATGGCGACGATGATGCCTTAATACGTTGCCATGGCGATGATGTCATAATTGGTTTCCATGGCGACGGTGATGTCATAATTGGTTGCCATGGCGACGATGATGCCTTAATACATTGCCATGGCGACGGTGATGTCATAATTGGTTGCCATGGCGATGATGTCATACTTGGTTGCCATGGCGACGGTGATGTCATAATTGGTTGCAATGGTGACGATGATGTCATAATTGGTTGCCATGGCGATGGTGATGTCATAATTGGTTGCCATGGCGATGATGATGTCATAATTGGTTGCCATGTCGACGATGATGCCTTAATACGTTCCCATGGCGATGATGTCATAATTGTTTGCCATGGCGACGATCATGCCTTAATACATTGCCATGGCGATGATGTCATAATTGGTTGCCATGGCAACGGTGATGTCATAATTGGTTGCCATGGCGACGGTGATGTCATAATTTGTTGCCATGGCGACGATGATGCCTTAATACGTTGCCATGGCGATGATGTCATAATTGGTTGCCATGGCGACAATGATGCCTTAATACGTTGCCATGGCAACGGTGATGTCATAATTGGTTGCCTTTTCGACGATGATGCCTTAATATGTTGCCATGGCGATGATGTCATAATTGGTTGCCATGGCGACGGTGATGTCATAATTGGTTGCCATGGCGACGGTGATGTCATAATTGGTTGCCATGGCGACAATAATGTCATAATTGGTTGCCATGGCGACGATGATGCCTTAATACGTTGACATGGCGATGATGTCATAATTGGTTGCCATGGCGACGGTGATGTCATAATTGGTTTCCATGGCGACGATGATGCCTTAATACGTTGCATGGCGATGATGTCATAATTGGTTGCCATGGCAAAGATGATGCCTTAATACGTTGCCATGGCGACGGTGATGTCATAATTTGTTGCCATGGTGATGATGTCATGCCATGGCGACGGTGATGTCATAATTGGTTGCTATGGCAACGATGATGTCATAATTGGTTGCCATGGAGACTATGATGCCTTAATACGTTGACATGGCGACGGTGATATCATTGGTTGCCATGGCGACGGTGATGTCATAATTGGTTGCCATGGCGACGTTGATGTCATAATTTGTTGCCATGGCAATGATGATGTCATAATTGGTTGCCATGGCGACGGTGATGTCATAATTGGTTGCTATGGCGACGATGATGTCATAATTGGTTGCCATGGAGACGATGATGCCTTAATACGTTGCCATGGTGACGGTGATATCATAATTGGTTGCCATGGCGACGGTGATGTCATAATTGGTTGCCATGGCGACGGTGATGCCTTGATACGTTGCCATGGCGACGGTGATGTCGTAATTGGTTGCCATGGCGACGGTGATGTCATAATTGGTTGCCATGGCGACGGTGATGTCATAATTGGTTGCCATGGCGATGATGCCTTAATACGTTGCCATGGCGACGGTGATGTCATAATTGGTTGCCATGGCGACAATGATGCCTTAATACATTGCCATGGCGATGATGTCATAATTGGTTGCCATGGTGACGGTGATGTCATAATTGGTTGCCATGGCGACGATGATGCCTTAATACGTTCCCATGGCGATGATGTCATAATTGGTTGCCATGGCAACGGTGATGTCATAATTGGTTGCCATGGCGACGATGATGACTTAATACGTTGACATGGCGATGATGTCATAATTGGTTTCCATGGCGACGGTGATGTCATAATTTTTTGCCATGGCGACGGTGATGTCATAATTGGTTGCCATGGCGATGATGTCATAATTGGTTGCCATGGCGACGGTGATGTCATAATTGGTTGCCATGGCGACGATGATGCCTTAATACATTGCCATGGCGATGATGTCATAATTGGTTGCCATGGCGACGGTGATGTCATAATTGGTTGCCATGGCGACGGTGATGTCATAATTGGTTGCCATGGCAATGATGTCATAATTGGTTGCCATGGCGACGGTGATGTCATAATTGGTTGCCATGGCGACGATGATGCCTTAATACGTTGCCATGGCGATGATGTCATAATTGGTTGCCATGGCGACGGTGATGTCATAATTGGTTGCCATGGCGACGGTGATGTCATAATTGGTTGCCATGGCGACAATGATTTCATAATTGGTTGCCATGGCGACGATGATGCCTTAATACGTTGACATGGCGATGATGTCATAATTGGTTGCCATGGCGACGGTGATGTCATAATTGGTTGCCATGGCGACGATGATGCCTTAATACGTTGCCATGGCGATGATGTCATAATTGGTTGCCATGGCGACGGTGATGTCATAATTGGTTGCCATGGCGACTGTGATGTCATAATTGGTTGCCATGGCGACAATGATGTCATAATTGGTTGCCATGGCGACGATGATGCCTTAATACGTTGACATGGCGATGATGTCATAATTGGTTGCCATGGTGACGGTGATGTCATAATTGGTTGCCATGGCGACGATGATGCCTTAATACGTTGCCATGGCGATGATGTCATAATTGGTTGCCATGGCGATGATGATGCCTTAATACGTTGCCATGGCGACGGTGATGTCATAATTTGTTGCCATGTCGATGATGATGTCATAATTGGTTGCCATGGCGACGGTGATGTCATAATTGGTTGCTATGGCTACGATGATGTCATAATTGGTTGCCATGGAGACTATGATGCCTTAATACGTTGCCATGGCGACGGTGATATCATTGGTTGCCATGGCTACGGTGATGTCATAATTGGTTGCCATGGCGGTGATGTCATAATTGGTTGCCATGGTGACGGTGATGTCATAATTGGTTGCCATGGCGACGATGATGCCTTAATACGTTGCCATGATGATGATGTCATAATTGGTTGCCATGGCGATGGTGATGTCATAATTGGTTGCCATGGCGATGGTGATGTCATAATTGGTTGCCATGGCGACAATAATGTCATAATTGGTTGCCATGGCGACGATGATGCCTTAATACGTTGACATGGCGATGATGTCATAATTGGTTGCCATGGCGACGGTGATGTCATAATTGGTTTCCATGGCGACGATGATGCCTTAATACGTTGCATGGCGATGATGTCATAATTGGTTGCCATGGCAAAGATGATGCCTTAATACGTTGCCATGGCGACGGTGATGTCATAATTTGTTGCCATGGTGATGATGATGTCATACCATGGCGACGGTGATGTCATAATTGGTTGCCATGGCGACGATGATGTCATAATTGGTTGCCATGGAGACGATGATGCCTTAATACGTTGCCATGGCGATGATGTCATAAATGGTTGCCATGGCGACGGTGATGTCATAATTGATTGCCATGGCGACGATTATGCCTTAATACGTTGCCATGGCGATGATGTCATAATTGGTTGCCATGGCGACGGTGATGTCATAATTGGTTGCCATGGCGACGGTGATGTCATAATTGGTTGCCATGGCGACAATGATGTCATAATTGGTTGCCATGGCGACGATGATGCCTTAATACGTTGCCATGGTGACGGTGATATCATAATTGGTTGCCATGGCGACGGTGATGTCATAATTGGTTGCCATGGCGACGGTGATGCCTTGATACGTTGCCATGGCGACGGTGATGTCGTAATTGGTTGCCATGGCGACGGTGATGTCATAATTGGTTGCCATGGCGACGGTGATGTCATAATTGGTTGCCATGGCGATGATGCCTTAATACGTTGCCATGGCGACGGTGATGTCATAATTGGTTGCCATGGCGACAATGATGCCTTAATACATTGCCATGGCGATGATGTCATAATTGGTTGCCATGGTGACGGTGATGTCATAATTGGTTGCCATGGCGACGATGATGCCTTAATACGTTCCCATGGCGATGATGTCATAATTGGTTGCCATGGCAACGGTGATGTCATAATTGGTTGCCATGGCGACGATGACGACTTAATACGTTGACATGGCGATGATGTCATAATTGGTTTCCATGGCGACGGTGATGTCATAATTTTTTGCCATGGCGACGGTGATGTCATAATTGGTTGCCATGGCGATGATGTCATAATTGGTTGCCATGGCGACGGTGATGTCATAATTGGTTGCCATGGCGACGATGATGCCTTAATACATTGCCATGGCGATGATGTCATAATTGGTTGCCATGGCGACGGTGATGTCATAATTGGTTGCCATGGCGACGGTGATGTCATAATTGGTTGCCATGGCAATGATGTCATAATTGGTTGCCATGGCGACGGTGATGTCATAATTGGTTGCCATGGCGACGATGATGCCTTAATACGTTGCCATGGCGATGATGTCATAATTGGTTGCCATGGCGACGGTGATGTCATAATTGGTTGCCATGGCGACGGTGATGTCATAATTGGTTGCCATGGCGACAATGATTTCATAATTGGTTGCCATGGCGACGATGATGCCTTAATACGTTGACATGGCGATGATGTCATAATTGGTTGCCATGGCGACGGTGATGTCATAATTGGTTGCCATGGCGACGATGATGCCTTAATACGTTGCCATGGCGATGATGTCATAATTGGTTGCCATGGCGACGGTGATGTCATAATTGGTTGCCATGGCGACTGTGATGTCATAATTGGTTGCCATGGCGACAATGATGTCATAATTGGTTGCCATGGCGACGATGATGCCTTAATACGTTGACATGGCGATGATGTCATAATTGGTTGCCATGGTGACGGTGATGTCATAATTGGTTGCCATGGCGACGATGATGCCTTAATACGTTGCCATGGCGATGATGTCATAATTGGTTGCCATGGCGATGATGATGCCTTAATACGTTGCCATGGCGACGGTGATGTCATAATTTGTTGCCATGTCGATGATGATGTCATAATTGGTTGCCATGGCGACGGTGATGTCATAATTGGTTGCTATGGCTACGATGATGTCATAATTGGTTGCCATGGAGACTATGATGCCTTAATACGTTGCCATGGCGACGGTGATATCATTGGTTGCCATGGCTACGGTGATGTCATAATTGGTTGCCATGGCGGTGATGTCATAATTGGTTGCCATGGTGACGGTGATGTCATAATTGGTTGCCATGGCGACGATGATGCCTTAATACGTTGCCATGATGATGATGTCATAATTGGTTGCCATGGCGATGGTGATGTCATAATTGGTTGCCATGGCGATGGTGATGTCATAATTGGTTGCCATGGCGACAATAATGTCATAATTGGTTGCCATGGCGACGATGATGCCTTAATACGTTGACATGGCGATGATGTCATAATTGGTTGCCATGGCGACGGTGATGTCATAATTGGTTTCCATGGCGACGATGATGCCTTAATACGTTGCATGGCGATGATGTCATAATTGGTTGCCATGGCAAAGATGATGCCTTAATACGTTGCCATGGCGACGGTGATGTCATAATTTGTTGCCATGGTGATGATGATGTCATACCATGGCGACGGTGATGTCATAATTGGTTGCCATGGCGACGATGATGTCATAATTGGTTGCCATGGAGACGATGATGCCTTAATACGTTGCCATGGCGATGATGTCATAAATGGTTGCCATGGCGACGGTGATGTCATAATTGATTGCCATGGCGACGATTATGCCTTAATACGTTGCCATGGCGATGATGTCATAATTGGTTGCCATGGCGACGGTGATGTCATAATTGGTTGCCATGGCGACGGTGATGTCATAATTGGTTGCCATGGCGACAATGATGTCATAATTGGTTGCCATGGCGACGATGATGCCTTAATATGTTGCCATGGCGATGATGTCATAATTGGTTGCCATGGCGACGGTGATGTCATAATTGGTTGCCATGGTGACGGTGATGTCATAATTGGTTGCCATGGCGACAATGATGTCATAATTGGTTGCCATGGTGACGATGATGCCTTAATACGTTGCCATGGCGATGATGTCATAATTGGTTGCCATGGCGACGGTGATGTCATAATTGGTTGCCATGGCGACGATGATGCCTTAATACGTTGCCATGGCGATGATGTCATAATTGGTTGCCATGGTGACGGTGATGTAATAATTGGTTGCCATGGCGATGTTGATGTCATAATTCTTTGCCATGGCGACAATGATGTCATGATTGGTTGCCATGGCGACGATGATGCCTTAATATGTTGCCATGGCGACGGTGATGTCATAATTTGTTGCCATGGCGATGATGATGTCATAATTGGTTGCCATGGCGACGGTGATGTCATAATTGGTTGCCATGGCGACGATGATGCCTTAATACGTTGCCATGGCAATGATGTCATAAATGGTTGCCATGGCGACGGTGATGTCATAATTCGTTTGCCATGGTGACGGTGATGTCATAATTGGTTGCCATGGTGACGGTGATGTCATAATTGGTTGCCATGGCGACGGTGATGTCATAATTGGTTGCCATGACGATGATGATGTCATAATTGGTTGCCATGGCGATGATGTCATAATTGGTTGCCATGGCGATTATGTCATAATTGGTTGCCATGGCGACGATGATACCTTAATACGTTGCCATGGCGATGAAGTCATAATTGGTTGCCATGGCGATGATGATGTCATAATAGGTTGCCATGGCGACGGTGAGGTCATAATTGGTTGCCATGGCGATGATGTCATAATAGGTTGCCATGGCGATGATGTCATAATAGGTTGCCATGGCGACGGTGATGTCATAATTGGTTGCCATGGCGACGGTGATGTAATAATTGGTTGCCATGGCGACGATGATGCCTTAATACGTTGCCATGGCGACGATGATGCCTTAATATGTTGCCATGGCGACGGTGATGTCATAATTGGTTGCCATGGCGACGGTGATGTCATAATTGGTTGCATTGGCGACGGTGATGTCATAATTGGTTGCCATGGAGACGATGATGCCTTAATACGTTGACATGGCGATGATGTCATAATTGGTTGCCATGGCGACGGTGATGTCATAATTGGTTGCCATGGCGACGATGATGCCTTAATACGTTGCCATGGCGATGATGTCATAATTGGTTGCCATGGCGACGGTGATGTCATAATTGGTTGCCATGGCGACTGTGATGTCATAATTGGTTGCCATGGCGACAATGATGTCATAATTGGTTGCCATGGCGACGATGATGCCTTAATACGTTGACATGGCGATGATGTCATAATTGGTTGCCATGGTGACGGTGATGTCATAATTGGTTGCCATGGCGACGATGATGCCTTAATACGTTGCCATGGCGATGATGTCATAATTGGTTGCCATGGCGATGATGATGCCTTAATACGTTGCCATGGCGACGGTGATGTCATAATTTGTTGCCATGTCGATGATGATGTCATAATTGGTTGCCATGGCGACGGTGATGTCATAATTGGTTGCTATGGCTACGATGATGTCATAATTGGTTGCCATGGAGACTATGATGCCTTAATACGTTGCCATGGCGACGGTGATATCATTGGTTGCCATGGCTACGGTGATGTCATAATTGGTTGCCATGGCGGTGATGTCATAATTGGTTGCCATGGTGACGGTGATGTCATAATTGGTTGCCATGGCGACGATGATGCCTTAATATGTTAGCATCATGATGATGTCATAATTGGTTGCCATGGCGATGGTGATGTCATAATTGGTTGCCATGGCGATGGTGATGTCATAATTGGTTGCCATGGCGACAATAATGTCATAATTGGTTGCCATGGCGACGATGATGCCTTAATACGTTGACATGGCGATGATGTCATAATTGGTTGCCATGGCGACGGTGATGTCATAATTGGTTTCCATGGCGACGATGATGCCTTAATACGTTGCATGGCGATGATGTCATAATTGGTTGCCATGGCAAAGATGATGCCTTAATACGTTGCCATGGCGACGGTGATGTCATAATTTGTTGCCATGGTGATGATGATGTCATACCATGGCGACGGTGATGTCATAATTGGTTGCCATGGCGACGATGATGTCATAATTGGTTGCCATGGAGACGATGATGCCTTAATACGTTGCCATGGCGATGATGTCATAAATGGTTGCCATGGCGACGGTGATGTCATAATTGATTGCCATGGCGACGATTATGCCTTAATACGTTGCCATGGCGATGATGTCATAATTGGTTGCCATGGCGACGGTGATGTCATAATTGGTTGCCATGGCGACGGTGATGTCATAATTGGTTGCCATGGCGACAATGATGTCTTAATTGGTTGCCATGGCGACGATGATGCCTTAATATGTTGCCATGGCGATGATGTCATAATTGGTTGCCATGGCGACGGTGATGTCATAATTGGTTGCCATGGTGACGGTGATGTCATAATTGGTTGCCATGGCGACAATGATGTCATAATTGGTTGCCATGGTGACGATGATGCCTTAATACGTTGCCATGGCGATGATGTCATAATTGGTTGCCATGGCGACGGTGATGTCATAATTGGTTGCCATGGCGACGATGATGCCTTAATACGTTGCCATGGCGATGATGTCATAATTGGTTGCCATGGTGTCGGTGATGTAATAATTGGTTGCCATGGCGATGTTGATGTCATAATTCTTTGCCATGGCGACAATGATGTCATGATTGGTTGCCATGGCGACGATGATGCCTTAATATGTTGCCATGGCGACGGTGATGTCATAATTTGTTGCCATGGCGATGATGATGTCATAATTGGTTGCCATGGCGACGGTGATGTCATAATTGGTTGCCATGGCGACGATGATGCCTTAATACGTTGCCATGGCAATGATGTCATAAATGGTTGCCATGGCGACGGTGATGTCATAATTCGTTTGCCATGGTGACGGTGATGTCATAATTGGTTGCCATGGTGACGGTGATGTCATAATTGGTTGCCATGGCGACGGTGATGTCATAATTGGTTGCCATGACGATGATGATGTCATAATTGGTTGCCATGGCGATGATGTCATAATTGGTTGCCATGGCGATTATGTCATAATTGGTTGCCATGGCGACGATGATACCTTAATACGTTGCCATGGCGATGAAGTCATAATTGGTTGCCATGGCGATGATGATGTCATAATAGGTTGCCATGGCGACGGTGAGGTCATAATTGGTTGCCATGGCGATGATGTCATAATAGGTTGCCATGGCGATGATGTCATAATAGGTTGCCATGGCGACGGTGATGTCATAATTGGTTGCCATGGCGACGGTGATGTAATAATTGGTTGCCATGGCGACGATGATGCCTTAATACGTTGCCATGGCGACGATGATGCCTTAATATGTTGCCATGGCGACGGTGATGTCATAATTGGTTGCCATGGCGACGGTGATGTCATAATTGGTTGCATTGGCGACGGTGATGTCATAATTGGTTGCCATGACGATGATGATGTCATAATTGGTTGCCATGGCGATGATGTCATAATTGGTTGCCATGGCGACGGTGATGTCATAATTGGTTGCCATGGCGACGATGATGCCTTAATACGTTGCCATGGCGACGGTGATGTCATAATTGGTTGCCATGGCGACGATGATGCCTTAATACGTTGCCATGGCGATGATGTCATAATTGGTTGCCATGGCGACGGTGATGTCAGAATTGGTTGCCATGGCGACGATGATGCCTTAATACGTTGCCATGGCGATGATGTCATAATTGGTTGCCATGGCGACGATGATGCCTTAATACTTTGCCATGGTGACTGTGATGTCATAGTTTGTTGCCATGGCGATGATGATGTCATAATTGTTTGCCATGGCGACGGTGATGTCATAATTGGTTGCCATGGCGACGGTGATGTCATAATTGGTTGCCATGGCGACGATGATGCCTTAATACGTTGCCATGGCGATGATGTCATAATTGGTTGCCATGGCGACGGTGATGTCATAATTGGTTGCCATGGCGACGATGATGCCTTAATACGTTGCCATGGCGACGGTGATGTCATAATTGGTTGCCATGGCGATGATGATGTCATAATTTGTTGCCATGGCGACGGTGATGTCATAATTGGTTGCTATGGCGACGATGATGTCATAATTGGTTGCCATGGAGACGATGATGCCTTAATACGTTGCCATGGCGACGGTGATATCATAATTGGTTGCCATGGTGACGGTGATGTCATAATTGGTTGCCATGGCGACGGTGATGCCTTGATACGTTGCCATGGCGACGGTGATGTCGTAATTGGTTGCCATGGTGACGATGATGTCATAATTGGTTGCCATGGCGACGGTGATGTCATAATTGGTTGCCATGGCGATGATGCCTTAATACGTTGCCATGGTGACGGTGATGTCATAATTGGTTGCCATGGCGACGATGATGCCTTAATACATTGCCATGGCGATGATGTCATAATTGGTTGCCATGGTGACGGTGATGTCATAATTGGTTGACATGGCGACAATGATGCCTTAATACGTTGACATGGCGATGATGTCATAATTGGTTGCCATGGCAACGGTGATGTCATAATTGGTTGCCATGGCGACGATGATGCCTTAATACGTTGACATGGCGATGATGTCATAATTGGTTTCCATGGCGACGGTGATGTCATAATTTTTTGCCATGGCGACGGTGATGTCATAATTGGTTGCCATGGCGATGATGTCATAATTGGTTGCCATGGCGACAATGATGCCTTAATACATTGCCATGGCGATGATGTCATAATTGGTTGCCATGGCGACGGTGATGTCATAATTGGTTGCCATGGCGACGGTGATGTCATAATTGGTTGCCATGGCAATGATGTCATAATTGGTTGCCATGGCGACGGTGATGTCATAATTGGTTGCCATGGCGACGATGATGCCTTAATACGTTGCCATGGCGATGATGTCATAATTGGTTGCCATGGCGACGGTGATGTCATAATTGGTTGCCATGGCGACGGTGATGTCATAATTGGTTGCCATGGCGACAATGATTTCATAAATGGTTGCCATGGCGACGATGATGCCTTAATACGTTGACATGGCGATGATGTCATAATTGGTTGCCATGGCGACGGTGATGTCATAATTGGTTGCCATGGCGACGATGATGCCTTAATACGTTGCCATGGCGATGATGTCATAATTGGTTGCCATGGCGACGGTGATGTCATAATTGGTTGCCATGGCAACGGTTATGTCATAATTGGCTGCCATGGCGACAATGATGTCATAATTGGTTGCCATGGCGACGATGATGCCTTAATACGTTGACATGGCGATGATGTCATAATTGGTTGCCATGGTGACGGTGATGTCATAATTGGTTGCCATGGCGACGATGATGCCTTAATACGTTGCCATGGCGATTATGTCATAATTGGTTGCCATGGAGATGATGATGCCTTAATACGTTGCCATGGGGACGGTGATGTCATAATTTGTTGCCATGTCGATGATGATGTCATAATTGGTTGCCATGGCGACGGTGATGTCATAATTGGTTGCTATGGCGACGATGATGTCATAATTGGTTGCCATGGCGACGATGATGCCTTAATACATTGCCATGGCGATGATGTCATAATTGGTTGCCATGGCGACGGTGATGTCATAATTGGTTGCCATGGTGACAGTGATGTCATAATTGGTTGCCATGGCGATGATGTCATAATTGGTTGCCATGGCGACGGTGATGTCATAATTGGTTGCCATGGCGACGATGATACCTTAATACGTTGCCATGGCGATGATGTCATAATTGGTTGCCATGGCGACGGTGATGTCATAATTGGTTGCCATGGCGACGGTGATGTCATAATTGGTTGCCATGGCGACAATGATTTCATAATTGGTTGCCATGGCGACGATGATGCCTTAATACGTTGACATGGCGATGATGTCATAATTGGTTGCCATGGCGACGGTGATGTCACAATTGGTTGCCATGGCGACGATGATGCCTTAATACGTTGCCATGGCGATGATGTCATAATTGGTTGCCATGGCGACGGTGATGTCATAATTGGTTTCCATGGCGACGATGATGCCTTAATACGTTGCATGGCGATTATGTCATAATTGGTTGCCATGGCAAAGATGATGCCTTAATACGTTGCCATGGCGACGGTGATGTCATAATTTGTTGCCATGGCGACGGTGATGTCATAATTGGTTGCCATGGCGATGATGTCATAATTTGTTGCCATGGCGACGGTGATGTCATAATTGGTTGCCATGGCGACGATGATGCCTTAATACATTGCCATGGCGATGATGCCTTAATACATTGCCATGGCGATGATGTCATAATTGGTTGCCATGGCGACGGTGATGTCATAATTGGTTGCCATGGCGACGATGATGCCTTAATACGTTGCCATGGCGATGATGTCATAATTGGTTGCCATGGCGACGATCATGCCTTAATACGTTGCCATGGCGATGATGTCATAATTGGTTGCCATGGCGACGGTGATGTCATAATTAGTTGCCATAGCGACGGTGATGTCATAATTGGTTGCCATGGCGACGATGATGCCTTAATACGTTGCCATGGCGACGGTGATATCATAATTGGTTGCCATGGTGACGGTGATGTCATAATTGGTTGCCATGGCGACGGTGATGTCATAATTGGTTGCCATGGCGACGATGATGCCTTAATACGTTGCCATGGCGATGATGTCATAATTGGTTGCCATGGCGATGGTGATGTCATAATTGGTTGCCATGGCAACGGTGATGTCATAATTGGTTGCCATGGCGACAATGATGTCATAATTGGTTGCCATGGCGACGATGATGCCTTAATACGTTGACATGGCGATGATGTCATAATTGGTTGCCATGGCGACGGTGATGTCATAATTGGTTGCCATGGCGACGATGATGCCTTAATACGTTGCATGGCGATTATGTCATAATTGGTTGCCATGGCAAAGATGATGCCTTAATACGTTGCCATGGCGACGGTGATGTCATAATTTGTTGCCATGGCGACGGTGATGTCATAATTGGTTGCCATGGCGATGATGTCATAATTTGTTGCCATGGCGACGGTGATGTCATAATTGGTTGCCATGGCGACGATGATGCCTTAATACATTGACATGGCGATGATGCCTTAATACATTGCCATGGCGATGATGTCATAATTGGTTGCCATGGCGACGGTGATGTCATAATTGGTTGCCATGGCGACGATGATGCCTTAATACGTTGCCATGGCGATGATGTCATAATTGGTTGCCATGGCGACGATCATGCCTTAATACGTTGCCATGGCGACGGTGATATCATAATTGGTTGCCATGGCGATGGTGATGTCATAATTGGTTGACATGGCGACGGTGATGTCATAATTGGTTGCCATGGCGACGATGATGCCTTAATACGTTGCCATGGCGATGATGTCATAATTGGTTGCCATGGCGACGGTGATGTCATAATTGGTTGCCATGGTGACGGTGATGTCATAATTGGTTGCCATGGCGATGATGTCATAATTGGTTGCCATGGCGACGGTGATGTCATAATTGGTTGCCATGGCGACGATGATGCCTTAATATGTTGCCATGGCGATGATGTCATAATTGGTGCCATGGCGACAATGATGCCTTAATACGTTGCCATGGCAACGGTGATGTCATAATTGGTTGCCATGGCGACGATGATGCCTTAATACGTTGCCATGGCGATGATGTCATAATTGGTTGCCATGGCGACGGTGATGTCATAATTGGTTGCCATGGCGACGATGATGCCTTAATACGTTGCCATGGCGACGGTGATGTCATAATTGGTTGCCATGGCGATGATGATGTCATAATTTGTTGCCATGGCGACGGTGATGTCATAATTGGTTGCTATGGCGACGATGATGTCATAATTGGTTGCCATGGAGACGATGATGCCTTAATACGTTGCCATGGCGACGGTGATATCATAATTGGTTGCCATGGTGACGGTGATGTCATAATTGGTTGCCATGGCGACGGTGATGCCTTGATACGTTGCCATGGCGACGGTGATGTCGTAATTGGTTGCCATGGTGACGATGATGTCATAATTGGTTGCCATGGCGACGGTGATGTCATAATTGGTTGCCATGGCGATGATGCCTTAATACGTTGCCATGGTGACGGTGATGTCATAATTGGTTGCTATGGCGACGATGATGTCATAATTGGTTGCCATGGAGACGATGATGCCTTAATACGTTGACATGGCGATGATGTCATAATTGGTTGCCATGGCGACGGTGATGTCATAATTGGTTGCCATGGCGACGATGATGCCTTAATACGTTGCCATGGCGATGATGTCATAATTGGTTGCCATGGCGACGGTGATGTCATAATTGGTTGCCATGGCGACTGTGATGTCATAATTGGTTGCCATGGCGACAATGATGTCATAATTGGTTGCCATGGCGACGATGATGCCTTAATACGTTGACATGGCGATGATGTCATAATTGGTTGCCATGGTGACGGTGATGTCATAATTGGTTGCCATGGCGACGATGATGCCTTAATACGTTGCCATGGCGATGATGTCATAATTGGTTGCCATGGCGATGATGATGCCTTAATACGTTGCCATGGCGACGGTGATGTCATAATTTGTTGCCATGTCGATGATGATGTCATAATTGGTTGCCATGGCGACGGTGATGTCATAATTGGTTGCTATGGCTACGATGATGTCATAATTGGTTGCCATGGAGACTATGATGCCTTAATACGTTGCCATGGCGACGGTGATATCATTGGTTGCCATGGCTACGGTGATGTCATAATTGGTTGCCATGGCGGTGATGTCATAATTGGTTGCCATGGTGACGGTGATGTCATAATTGGTTGCCATGGCGACGATGATGCCTTAATACGTTGCCATCATGATGATGTCATAATTGGTTGCCATGGCGATGGTGATGTCATAATTGGTTGCCATGGCGATGGTGATGTCATAATTGGTTGCCATGGCGACAATAATGTCATAATTGGTTGCCATGGCGACGATGATGCCTTAATACGTTGACATGGCGATGATGTCATAATTGGTTGCCATGGCGACGGTGATGTCATAATTGGTTTCCATGGCGACGATGATGCCTTAATACGTTGCATGGCGATGATGTCATAATTGGTTGCCATGGCAAAGATGATGCCTTAATACGTTGCCATGGCGACGGTGATGTCATAATTTGTTGCCATGGTGATGATGATGTCATACCATGGCGACGGTGATGTCATAATTGGTTGCCATGGCGACGATGATGTCATAATTGGTTGCCATGGAGACGATGATGCCTTAATACGTTGCCATGGCGATGATGTCATAAATGGTTGCCATGGCGACGGTGATGTCATAATTGATTGCCATGGCGACGATTATGCCTTAATACGTTGCCATGGCGATGATGTCATAATTGGTTGCCATGGCGACGGTGATGTCATAATTGGTTGCCATGGCGACGGTGATGTCATAATTGGTTGCCATGGCGACAATGATGTCTTAATTGGTTGCCATGGCGACGATGATGCCTTAATATGTTGCCATGGCGATGATGTCATAATTGGTTGCCATGGCGACGGTGATGTCATAATTGGTTGCCATGGTGACGGTGATGTCATAATTGGTTGCCATGGCGACAATGATGTCATAATTGGTTGCCATGGTGACGATGATGCCTTAATACGTTGCCATGGCGATGATGTCATAATTGGTTGCCATGGCGACGGTGATGTCATAATTGGTTGCCATGGCGACGATGATGCCTTAATACGTTGCCATGGCGATGATGTCATAATTGGTTGCCATGGTGTCGGTGATGTAATAATTGGTTGCCATGGCGATGTTGATGTCATAATTCTTTGCCATGGCGACAATGATGTCATGATTGGTTGCCATGGCGACGATGATGCCTTAATATGTTGCCATGGCGACGGTGATGTCATAATTTGTTGCCATGGCGATGATGATGTCATAATTGGTTGCCATGGCGACGGTGATGTCATAATTGGTTGCCATGGCGACGATGATGCCTTAATACGTTGCCATGGCAATGATGTCATAAATGGTTGCCATGGCGACGGTGATGTCATAATTCGTTTGCCATGGTGACGGTGATGTCATAATTGGTTGCCATGGTGACGGTGATGTCATAATTGGTTGCCATGGCGACGGTGATGTCATAATTGGTTGCCATGACGATGATGATGTCATAATTGGTTGCCATGGCGATGATGTCATAATTGGTTGCCATGGCGATTATGTCATAATTGGTTGCCATGGCGACGATGATACCTTAATACGTTGCCATGGCGATGAAGTCATAATTGGTTGCCATGGCGATGATGATGTCATAATAGGTTGCCATGGCGACGGTGAGGTCATAATTGGTTGCCATGGCGATGATGTCATAATAGGTTGCCATGGCGATGATGTCATAATAGGTTGCCATGGCGACGGTGATGTCATAATTGGTTGCCATGGCGACGGTGATGTAATAATTGGTTGCCATGGCGACGATGATGCCTTAATACGTTGCCATGGCGACGATGATGCCTTAATATGTTGCCATGGCGACGGTGATGTCATAATTGGTTGCCATGGCGACGGTGATGTCATAATTGGTTGCATTGGCGACGGTGATGTCATAATTGGTTGCCATGACGATGATGATGTCATAATTGGTTGCCATGGCGATGATGTCATAATTGGTTGCCATGGCGACGGTGATGTCATAATTGGTTGCCATGGCGACGATGATGCCTTAATACGTTGCCATGGCGACGGTGATGTCATAATTGGTTGCCATGGCGACGATGATGCCTTAATACGTTGCCATGGCGATGATGTCATAATTGGTTGCCATGGCGACGGTGATGTCAGAATTGGTTGCCATGGCGACGATGATGCCTTAATACGTTGCCATGGCGATGATGTCATAATTGGTTGCCATGGCGACGGTGATGTCATAATTGGTTGCCATGGCGACTGTGATGTCATAATTGGTTGCCATGGCGACAATGATGTCATAATTGGTTGCCATGGCGACGATGATGCCTTAATACGTTGACATGGCGATGATGTCATAATTGGTTGCCATGGTGACGGTGATGTCATAATTGGTTGCCATGGCGACGATGATGCCTTAATACGTTGCCATGGCGATGATGTCATAATTGGTTGCCATGGCGATGATGATGCCTTAATACGTTGCCATGGCGACGGTGATGTCATAATTTGTTGCCATGTCGATGATGATGTCATAATTGGTTGCCATGGCGACGGTGATGTCATAATTGGTTGCTATGGCTACGATGATGTCATAATTGGTTGCCATGGAGACTATGATGCCTTAATACGTTGCCATGGCGACGGTGATATCATTGGTTGCCATGGCTACGGTGATGTCATAATTGGTTGCCATGGCGGTGATGTCATAATTGGTTGCCATGGTGACGGTGATGTCATAATTGGTTGCCATGGCGACGATGATGCCTTAATACGTTGCCATCATGATGATGTCATAATTGGTTGCCATGGCGATGGTGATGTCATAATTGGTTGCCATGGCGATGGTGATGTCATAATTGGTTGCCATGGCGACAATAATGTCATAATTGGTTGCCATGGCGACGATGATGCCTTAATACGTTGACATGGCGATGATGTCATAATTGGTTGCCATGGCGACGGTGATGTCATAATTGGTTTCCATGGCGACGATGATGCCTTAATACGTTGCATGGCGATGATGTCATAATTGGTTGCCATGGCAAAGATGATGCCTTAATACGTTGCCATGGCGACGGTGATGTCATAATTTGTTGCCATGGTGATGATGATGTCATACCATGGCGACGGTGATGTCATAATTGGTTGCCATGGCGACGATGATGTCATAATTGGTTGCCATGGAGACGATGATGCCTTAATACGTTGCCATGGCGATGATGTCATAAATGGTTGCCATGGCGACGGTGATGTCATAATTGATTGCCATGGCGACGATTATGCCTTAATACGTTGCCATGGCGATGATGTCATAATTGGTTGCCATGGCGACGGTGATGTCATAATTGGTTGCCATGGCGACGGTGATGTCATAATTGGTTGCCATGGCGACAATGATGTCTTAATTGGTTGCCATGGCGACGATGATGCCTTAATATGTTGCCATGGCGATGATGTCATAATTGGTTGCCATGGCGACGGTGATGTCATAATTGGTTGCCATGGTGACGGTGATGTCATAATTGGTTGCCATGGCGACAATGATGTCATAATTGGTTGCCATGGTGACGATGATGCCTTAATACGTTGCCATGGCGATGATGTCATAATTGGTTGCCATGGCGACGGTGATGTCATAATTGGTTGCCATGGCGACGATGATGCCTTAATACGTTGCCATGGCGATGATGTCATAATTGGTTGCCATGGTGTCGGTGATGTAATAATTGGTTGCCATGGCGATGTTGATGTCATAATTCTTTGCCATGGCGACAATGATGTCATGATTGGTTGCCATGGCGACGATGATGCCTTAATATGTTGCCATGGCGACGGTGATGTCATAATTTGTTGCCATGGCGATGATGATGTCATAATTGGTTGCCATGGCGACGGTGATGTCATAATTGGTTGCCATGGCGACGATGATGCCTTAATACGTTGCCATGGCAATGATGTCATAAATGGTTGCCATGGCGACGGTGATGTCATAATTCGTTTGCCATGGTGACGGTGATGTCATAATTGGTTGCCATGGTGACGGTGATGTCATAATTGGTTGCCATGGCGACGGTGATGTCATAATTGGTTGCCATGACGATGATGATGTCATAATTGGTTGCCATGGCGATGATGTCATAATTGGTTGCCATGGCGATGATGTCATAATTGGTTGCCATGGCGATTATGTCATAATTGGTTGCCATGGCGATGATGATGTCATAATTGGTTGCCATGGCGATGATGTCATAATTGGTTGCCATGGCGATGATGTCATAATTGGTTGCCATGACGATGATGTCATAATTGGTTGCCATGGTGACGATGATGCCTTAACACGTTGCCATGGCGACGGTGATGTCATAATTGGTTGCAATGGCGACGGTGATGTCATAATTGGTTGCCATGGCGACGATGATGTCTTAATACGTTGCCATGGCGACGGTGATGTCATTATTGGTTGCCATGGCGACGGTGATATCATAACTGGTTGCCATGGTGACGATGATGTCATAATTGGTTGCCATGGCGACGATGATGCCTTAATACGTTGCCATGGCGATGATGTCATAATTGGTTTCCATGGCGACGGTGATGTCATAATTGGTTGCCATGGCGACGATGATGCCTTAATACATTGCCATGGCGACGGTGATGTCATAATTGGTTGCCATGGCGATGATGTCATACTTGGTTGCCATGGCGACGGTGATGTCATAATTGGTTGCAATGGTGACGATGATGTCATAATTGGTTGCCATGGCGATGGTGATGTCATAATTGGTTGCCATGGCGATGATGATGTCATAATTGGTTGCCATGTCGACGATGATGCCTTAATACGTTCCCATGGCGATGATGTCATAATTGTTTGCCATGGCGACGATCATGCCTTAATACATTGCCATGGCGATGATGTCATAATTGGTTGCCATGGCAACGGTGATGTCATAATTGGTTGCCATGGCGACGGTGATGTCATAATTTGTTGCCATGGCGACGATGATGCCTTAATACGTTGCCATGGCGATGATGTCATAATTGGTTGCCATGGCGACAATGATGCCTTAATACGTTGCCATGGCAACGGTGATGTCATAATTGGTTGCCTTTTCGACGATGATGCCTTAATATGTTGCCATGGCGATGATGTCATAATTGGTTGCCATGGCGACGGTGATGTCATAATTGGTTGCCATGGCGACGGTGATGTCATAATTGGTTGCCATGGCGACAATAATGTCATAATTGGTTGCCATGGCGACGATGATGCCTTAATACGTTGACATGGCGATGATGTCATAATTGGTTGCCATGGCGACGGTGATGTCATAATTGGTTTCCATGGCGACGATGATGCCTTAATACGTTGCATGGCGATGATGTCATAATTGGTTGCCATGGCAAAGATGATGCCTTAATACGTTGCCATGGCGACGGTGATGTCATAATTTGTTGCCATGGTGATGATGTCATGCCATGGCGACGGTGATGTCATAATTGGTTGCTATGGCAACGATGATGTCATAATTGGTTGCCATGGAGACTATGATGCCTTAATACGTTGACATGTCGACGGTGATATCATTGGTTGCCATGGCGACGGTGATGTCATAATTGGTTGCCATGGCGACGTTGATGTCATAATTTGTTGCCATGGCAATGATGATGTCATAATTGGTTGCCATGGCGACGGTGATGTCATAATTGGTTGCTATGGCGACGATGATGTCATAATTGGTTGCCATGGAGACGATGATGCCTTAATACGTTGCCATGGTGACGGTGATATCATAATTGGTTGCCATGGCGACGGTGATGTCATAATTGGTTGCCATGGCGACGGTGATGCCTTGATACGTTGCCATGGCGACGGTGATGTCGTAATTGGTTGCCATGGCGACGGTGATGTCATAATTGGTTGCCATGGCGACGGTGATGTCATAATTGGTTGCCATGGCGATGATGCCTTAATACGTTGCCATGGCGACGGTGATGTCATAATTGGTTGCCATGGCGACAATGATGCCTTAATACATTGCCATGGCGATGATGTCATAATTGGTTGCCATGGTGACGGTGATGTCATAATTGGTTGCCATGGCGACGATGATGCCTTAATACGTTCCCATGGCGATGATGTCATAATTGGTTGCCATGGCAACGGTGATGTCATAATTGGTTGCCATGGCGACGATGATGACTTAATACGTTGACATGGCGATGATGTCATAATTGGTTTCCATGGCGACGGTGATGTCATAATTTTTTGCCATGGCGACGGTGATGTCATAATTGGTTGCCATGGCGATGATGTCATAATTGGTTGCCATGGCGACGGTGATGTCATAATTGGTTGCCATGGCGACGATGATGCCTTAATACATTGCCATGGCGATGATGTCATAATTGGTTGCCATGGCGACGGTGATGTCATAATTGGTTGCCATGGCGACGGTGATGTCATAATTGGTTGCCATGGCAATGATGTCATAATTGGTTGCCATGGCGACGGTGATGTCATAATTGGTTGCCATGGCGACGATGATGCCTTAATACGTTGCCATGGCGATGATGTCATAATTGGTTGCCATGGCGACGGTGATGTCATAATTGGTTGCCATGGCGACGGTGATGTCATAATTGGTTGCCATGGCGACAATGATTTCATAATTGGTTGCCATGGCGACGATGATGCCTTAATACGTTGACATGGCGATGATGTCATAATTGGTTGCCATGGCGACGGTGATGTCATAATTGGTTGCCATGGCGACGATGATGCCTTAATACGTTGCCATGGCGATGATGTCATAATTGGTTGCCATGGCGACGGTGATGTCATAATTGGTTGCCATGGCGACTGTGATGTCATAATTGGTTGCCATGGCGACAATGATGTCATAATTGGTTGCCATGGCGACGATGATGCCTTAATACGTTGACATGGCGATGATGTCATAATTGGTTGCCATGGTGACGGTGATGTCATAATTGGTTGCCATGGCGACGATGATGCCTTAATACGTTGCCATGGCGATGATGTCATAATTGGTTGCCATGGCGATGATGATGCCTTAATACGTTGCCATGGCGACGGTGATGTCATAATTTGTTGCCATGTCGATGATGATGTCATAATTGGTTGCCATGGCGACGGTGATGTCATAATTGGTTGCTATGGCTACGATGATGTCATAATTGGTTGCCATGGAGACTATGATGCCTTAATACGTTGCCATGGCGACGGTGATATCATTGGTTGCCATGGCTACGGTGATGTCATAATTGGTTGCCATGGCGGTGATGTCATAATTGGTTGCCATGGTGACGGTGATGTCATAATTGGTTGCCATGGCGACGATGATGCCTTAATACGTTGCCATGATGATGATGTCATAATTGGTTGCCATGGCGATGGTGATGTCATAATTGGTTGCCATGGCGATGGTGATGTCATAATTGGTTGCCATGGCGACAATAATGTCATAATTGGTTGCCATGGCGACGATGATGCCTTAATACGTTGACATGGCGATGATGTCATAATTGGTTGCCATGGCGACGGTGATGTCATAATTGGTTTCCATGGCGACGATGATGCCTTAATACGTTGCATGGCGATGATGTCATAATTGGTTGCCATGGCAAAGATGATGCCTTAATACGTTGCCATGGCGACGGTGATGTCATAATTTGTTGCCATGGTGATGATGATGTCATACCATGGCGACGGTGATGTCATAATTGGTTGCCATGGCGACGATGATGTCATAATTGGTTGCCATGGAGACGATGATGCCTTAATACGTTGCCATGGCGATGATGTCATAAATGGTTGCCATGGCGACGGTGATGTCATAATTGATTGCCATGGCGACGATTATGCCTTAATACGTTGCCATGGCGATGATGTCATAATTGGTTGCCATGGCGACGGTGATGTCATAATTGGTTGCCATGGCGACGGTGATGTCATAATTGGTTGCCATGGCGACAATGATGTCATAATTGGTTGCCATGGCGACGATGATGCCTTAATATGTTGCCATGGCGATGATGTCATAATTGGTTGCCATGGCGACGGTGATGTCATAATTGGTTGCCATGGTGACGGTGATGTCATAATTGGTTGCCATGGCGACAATGATGTCATAATTGGTTGCCATGGTGACGATGATGCCTTAATACGTTGCCATGGCGATGATGTCATAATTGGTTGCCATGGCGACGGTGATGTCATAATTGGTTGCCATGGCGACGATGATGCCTTAATACGTTGCCATGGCGATGATGTCATAATTGGTTGCCATGGTGACGGTGATGTAATAATTGGTTGCCATGGCGATGTTGATGTCATAATTCTTTGCCATGGCGACAATGATGTCATGATTGGTTGCCATGGCGACGATGATGCCTTAATATGTTGCCATGGCGACGGTGATGTCATAATTTGTTGCCATGGCGATGATGATGTCATAATTGGTTGCCATGGCGACGGTGATGTCATAATTGGTTGCCATGGCGACGATGATGCCTTAATACGTTGCCATGGCAATGATGTCATAAATGGTTGCCATGGCGACGGTGATGTCATAATTCGTTTGCCATGGTGACGGTGATGTCATAATTGGTTGCCATGGTGACGGTGATGTCATAATTGGTTGCCATGGCGACGGTGATGTCATAATTGGTTGCCATGACGATGATGATGTCATAATTGGTTGCCATGGCGATGATGTCATAATTGGTTGCCATGGCGATTATGTCATAATTGGTTGCCATGGCGACGATGATACCTTAATACGTTGCCATGGCGATGAAGTCATAATTGGTTGCCATGGCGATGATGATGTCATAATAGGTTGCCATGGCGACGGTGAGGTCATAATTGGTTGCCATGGCGATGATGTCATAATAGGTTGCCATGGCGATGATGTCATAATAGGTTGCCATGGCGACGGTGATGTCATAATTGGTTGCCATGGCGACGGTGATGTAATAATTGGTTGCCATGGCGACGATGATGCCTTAATACGTTGCCATGGCGACGATGATGCCTTAATATGTTGCCATGGCGACGGTGATGTCATAATTGGTTGCCATGGCGACGGTGATGTCATAATTGGTTGCATTGGCGACGGTGATGTCATAATTGGTTGCCATGGAGACGATGATGCCTTAATACGTTGACATGGCGATGATGTCATAATTGGTTGCCATGGCGACGGTGATGTCATAATTGGTTGCCATGGCGACGATGATGCCTTAATACGTTGCCATGGCGATGATGTCATAATTGGTTGCCATGGCGACGGTGATGTCATAATTGGTTGCCATGGCGACTGTGATGTCATAATTGGTTGCCATGGCGACAATGATGTCATAATTGGTTGCCATGGCGACGATGATGCCTTAATACGTTGACATGGCGATGATGTCATAATTGGTTGCCATGGTGACGGTGATGTCATAATTGGTTGCCATGGCGACGATGATGCCTTAATACGTTGCCATGGCGATGATGTCATAATTGGTTGCCATGGCGATGATGATGCCTTAATACGTTGCCATGGCGACGGTGATGTCATAATTTGTTGCCATGTCGATGATGATGTCATAATTGGTTGCCATGGCGACGGTGATGTCATAATTGGTTGCTATGGCTACGATGATGTCATAATTGGTTGCCATGGAGACTATGATGCCTTAATACGTTGCCATGGCGACGGTGATATCATTGGTTGCCATGGCTACGGTGATGTCATAATTGGTTGCCATGGCGGTGATGTCATAATTGGTTGCCATGGTGACGGTGATGTCATAATTGGTTGCCATGGCGACGATGATGCCTTAATATGTTAGCATCATGATGATGTCATAATTGGTTGCCATGGCGATGGTGATGTCATAATTGGTTGCCATGGCGATGGTGATGTCATAATTGGTTGCCATGGCGACAATAATGTCATAATTGGTTGCCATGGCGACGATGATGCCTTAATACGTTGACATGGCGATGATGTCATAATTGGTTGCCATGGCGACGGTGATGTCATAATTGGTTTCCATGGCGACGATGATGCCTTAATACGTTGCATGGCGATGATGTCATAATTGGTTGCCATGGCAAAGATGATGCCTTAATACGTTGCCATGGCGACGGTGATGTCATAATTTGTTGCCATGGTGATGATGATGTCATACCATGGCGACGGTGATGTCATAATTGGTTGCCATGGCGACGATGATGTCATAATTGGTTGCCATGGAGACGATGATGCCTTAATACGTTGCCATGGCGATGATGTCATAAATGGTTGCCATGGCGACGGTGATGTCATAATTGATTGCCATGGCGACGATTATGCCTTAATACGTTGCCATGGCGATGATGTCATAATTGGTTGCCATGGCGACGGTGATGTCATAATTGGTTGCCATGGCGACGGTGATGTCATAATTGGTTGCCATGGCGACAATGATGTCTTAATTGGTTGCCATGGCGACGATGATGCCTTAATATGTTGCCATGGCGATGATGTCATAATTGGTTGCCATGGCGACGGTGATGTCATAATTGGTTGCCATGGTGACGGTGATGTCATAATTGGTTGCCATGGCGACAATGATGTCATAATTGGTTGCCATGGTGACGATGATGCCTTAATACGTTGCCATGGCGATGATGTCATAATTGGTTGCCATGGCGACGGTGATGTCATAATTGGTTGCCATGGCGACGATGATGCCTTAATACGTTGCCATGGCGATGATGTCATAATTGGTTGCCATGGTGTCGGTGATGTAATAATTGGTTGCCATGGCGATGTTGATGTCATAATTCTTTGCCATGGCGACAATGATGTCATGATTGGTTGCCATGGCGACGATGATGCCTTAATATGTTGCCATGGCGACGGTGATGTCATAATTTGTTGCCATGGCGATGATGATGTCATAATTGGTTGCCATGGCGACGGTGATGTCATAATTGGTTGCCATGGCGACGATGATGCCTTAATACGTTGCCATGGCAATGATGTCATAAATGGTTGCCATGGCGACGGTGATGTCATAATTCGTTTGCCATGGTGACGGTGATGTCATAATTGGTTGCCATGGTGACGGTGATGTCATAATTGGTTGCCATGGCGACGGTGATGTCATAATTGGTTGCCATGACGATGATGATGTCATAATTGGTTGCCATGGCGATGATGTCATAATTGGTTGCCATGGCGATTATGTCATAATTGGTTGCCATGGCGACGATGATACCTTAATACGTTGCCATGGCGATGAAGTCATAATTGGTTGCCATGGCGATGATGATGTCATAATAGGTTGCCATGGCGACGGTGAGGTCATAATTGGTTGCCATGGCGATGATGTCATAATAGGTTGCCATGGCGATGATGTCATAATAGGTTGCCATGGCGACGGTGATGTCATAATTGGTTGCCATGGCGACGGTGATGTAATAATTGGTTGCCATGGCGACGATGATGCCTTAATACGTTGCCATGGCGACGATGATGCCTTAATATGTTGCCATGGCGACGGTGATGTCATAATTGGTTGCCATGGCGACGGTGATGTCATAATTGGTTGCATTGGCGACGGTGATGTCATAATTGGTTGCCATGACGATGATGATGTCATAATTGGTTGCCATGGCGATGATGTCATAATTGGTTGCCATGGCGACGGTGATGTCATAATTGGTTGCCATGGCGACGATGATGCCTTAATACGTTGCCATGGCGACGGTGATGTCATAATTGGTTGCCATGGCGACGATGATGCCTTAATACGTTGCCATGGCGATGATGTCATAATTGGTTGCCATGGCGACGGTGATGTCAGAATTGGTTGCCATGGCGACGATGATGCCTTAATACGTTGCCATGGCGATGATGTCATAATTGGTTGCCATGGCGACGATGATGCCTTAATACTTTGCCATGGTGACTGTGATGTCATAGTTTGTTGCCATGGCGATGATGATGTCATAATTGTTTGCCATGGCGACGGTGATGTCATAATTGGTTGCCATGGCGACGGTGATGTCATAATTGGTTGCCATGGCGACGATGATGCCTTAATACGTTGCCATGGCGATGATGTCATAATTGGTTGCCATGGCGACGGTGATGTCATAATTGGTTGCCATGGCGACGATGATGCCTTAATACGTTGCCATGGCGACGGTGATGTCATAATTGGTTGCCATGGCGATGATGATGTCATAATTTGTTGCCATGGCGACGGTGATGTCATAATTGGTTGCTATGGCGACGATGATGTCATAATTGGTTGCCATGGAGACGATGATGCCTTAATACGTTGCCATGGCGACGGTGATATCATAATTGGTTGCCATGGTGACGGTGATGTCATAATTGGTTGCCATGGCGACGGTGATGCCTTGATACGTTGCCATGGCGACGGTGATGTCGTAATTGGTTGCCATGGTGACGATGATGTCATAATTGGTTGCCATGGCGACGGTGATGTCATAATTGGTTGCCATGGCGATGATGCCTTAATACGTTGCCATGGTGACGGTGATGTCATAATTGGTTGCCATGGCGACGATGATGCCTTAATACATTGCCATGGCGATGATGTCATAATTGGTTGCCATGGTGACGGTGATGTCATAATTGGTTGACATGGCGACAATGATGCCTTAATACGTTGACATGGCGATGATGTCATAATTGGTTGCCATGGCAACGGTGATGTCATAATTGGTTGCCATGGCGACGATGATGCCTTAATACGTTGACATGGCGATGATGTCATAATTGGTTTCCATGGCGACGGTGATGTCATAATTTTTTGCCATGGCGACGGTGATGTCATAATTGGTTGCCATGGCGATGATGTCATAATTGGTTGCCATGGCGACAATGATGCCTTAATACATTGCCATGGCGATGATGTCATAATTGGTTGCCATGGCGACGGTGATGTCATAATTGGTTGCCATGGCGACGGTGATGTCATAATTGGTTGCCATGGCAATGATGTCATAATTGGTTGCCATGGCGACGGTGATGTCATAATTGGTTGCCATGGCGACGATGATGCCTTAATACGTTGCCATGGCGATGATGTCATAATTGGTTGCCATGGCGACGGTGATGTCATAATTGGTTGCCATGGCGACGGTGATGTCATAATTGGTTGCCATGGCGACAATGATTTCATAAATGGTTGCCATGGCGACGATGATGCCTTAATACGTTGACATGGCGATGATGTCATAATTGGTTGCCATGGCGACGGTGATGTCATAATTGGTTGCCATGGCGACGATGATGCCTTAATACGTTGCCATGGCGATGATGTCATAATTGGTTGCCATGGCGACGGTGATGTCATAATTGGTTGCCATGGCAACGGTTATGTCATAATTGGCTGCCATGGCGACAATGATGTCATAATTGGTTGCCATGGCGACGATGATGCCTTAATACGTTGACATGGCGATGATGTCATAATTGGTTGCCATGGTGACGGTGATGTCATAATTGGTTGCCATGGCGACGATGATGCCTTAATACGTTGCCATGGCGATTATGTCATAATTGGTTGCCATGGAGATGATGATGCCTTAATACGTTGCCATGGGGACGGTGATGTCATAATTTGTTGCCATGTCGATGATGATGTCATAATTGGTTGCCATGGCGACGGTGATGTCATAATTGGTTGCTATGGCGACGATGATGTCATAATTGGTTGCCATGGCGACGATGATGCCTTAATACATTGCCATGGCGATGATGTCATAATTGGTTGCCATGGCGACGGTGATGTCATAATTGGTTGCCATGGTGACAGTGATGTCATAATTGGTTGCCATGGCGATGATGTCATAATTGGTTGCCATGGCGACGGTGATGTCATAATTGGTTGCCATGGCGACGATGATACCTTAATACGTTGCCATGGCGATGATGTCATAATTGGTTGCCATGGCGACGGTGATGTCATAATTGGTTGCCATGGCGACGGTGATGTCATAATTGGTTGCCATGGCGACAATGATTTCATAATTGGTTGCCATGGCGACGATGATGCCTTAATACGTTGACATGGCGATGATGTCATAATTGGTTGCCATGGCGACGGTGATGTCACAATTGGTTGCCATGGCGACGATGATGCCTTAATACGTTGCCATGGCGATGATGTCATAATTGGTTGCCATGGCGACGGTGATGTCATAATTGGTTTCCATGGCGACGATGATGCCTTAATACGTTGCATGGCGATTATGTCATAATTGGTTGCCATGGCAAAGATGATGCCTTAATACGTTGCCATGGCGACGGTGATGTCATAATTTGTTGCCATGGCGACGGTGATGTCATAATTGGTTGCCATGGCGATGATGTCATAATTTGTTGCCATGGCGACGGTGATGTCATAATTGGTTGCCATGGCGACGATGATGCCTTAATACATTGCCATGGCGATGATGCCTTAATACATTGCCATGGCGATGATGTCATAATTGGTTGCCATGGCGACGGTGATGTCATAATTGGTTGCCATGGCGACGATGATGCCTTAATACGTTGCCATGGCGATGATGTCATAATTGGTTGCCATGGCGACGATCATGCCTTAATACGTTGCCATGGCGATGATGTCATAATTGGTTGCCATGGCGACGGTGATGTCATAATTAGTTGCCATAGCGACGGTGATGTCATAATTGGTTGCCATGGCGACGATGATGCCTTAATACGTTGCCATGGCGACGGTGATATCATAATTGGTTGCCATGGTGACGGTGATGTCATAATTGGTTGCCATGGCGACGGTGATGTCATAATTGGTTGCCATGGCGACGATGATGCCTTAATACGTTGCCATGGCGATGATGTCATAATTGGTTGCCATGGCGATGGTGATGTCATAATTGGTTGCCATGGCAACGGTGATGTCATAATTGGTTGCCATGGCGACAATGATGTCATAATTGGTTGCCATGGCGACGATGATGCCTTAATACGTTGACATGGCGATGATGTCATAATTGGTTGCCATGGCGACGGTGATGTCATAATTGGTTGCCATGGCGACGATGATGCCTTAATACGTTGCATGGCGATTATGTCATAATTGGTTGCCATGGCAAAGATGATGCCTTAATACGTTGCCATGGCGACGGTGATGTCATAATTTGTTGCCATGGCGACGGTGATGTCATAATTGGTTGCCATGGCGATGATGTCATAATTTGTTGCCATGGCGACGGTGATGTCATAATTGGTTGCCATGGCGACGATGATGCCTTAATACATTGACATGGCGATGATGCCTTAATACATTGCCATGGCGATGATGTCATAATTGGTTGCCATGGCGACGGTGATGTCATAATTGGTTGCCATGGCGACGATGATGCCTTAATACGTTGCCATGGCGATGATGTCATAATTGGTTGCCATGGCGACGATCATGCCTTAATACGTTGCCATGGCGACGGTGATATCATAATTGGTTGCCATGGCGATGGTGATGTCATAATTGGTTGACATGGCGACGGTGATGTCATAATTGGTTGCCATGGCGACGATGATGCCTTAATACGTTGCCATGGCGATGATGTCATAATTGGTTGCCATGGCGACGGTGATGTCATAATTGGTTGCCATGGTGACGGTGATGTCATAATTGGTTGCCATGGCGATGATGTCATAATTGGTTGCCATGGCGACGGTGATGTCATAATTGGTTGCCATGGCGACGATGATGCCTTAATATGTTGCCATGGCGATGATGTCATAATTGGTGCCATGGCGACAATGATGCCTTAATACGTTGCCATGGCAACGGTGATGTCATAATTGGTTGCCATGGCGACGATGATGCCTTAATACGTTGCCATGGCGATGATGTCATAATTGGTTGCCATGGCGACGGTGATGTCATAATTGGTTGCCATGGCGACGATGATGCCTTAATACGTTGCCATGGCGACGGTGATGTCATAATTGGTTGCCATGGCGATGATGATGTCATAATTTGTTGCCATGGCGACGGTGATGTCATAATTGGTTGCTATGGCGACGATGATGTCATAATTGGTTGCCATGGAGACGATGATGCCTTAATACGTTGCCATGGCGACGGTGATATCATAATTGGTTGCCATGGTGACGGTGATGTCATAATTGGTTGCCATGGCGACGGTGATGCCTTGATACGTTGCCATGGCGACGGTGATGTCGTAATTGGTTGCCATGGTGACGATGATGTCATAATTGGTTGCCATGGCGACGGTGATGTCATAATTGGTTGCCATGGCGATGATGCCTTAATACGTTGCCATGGTGACGGTGATGTCATAATTGGTTGCTATGGCGACGATGATGTCATAATTGGTTGCCATGGAGACGATGATGCCTTAATACGTTGACATGGCGATGATGTCATAATTGGTTGCCATGGCGACGGTGATGTCATAATTGGTTGCCATGGCGACGATGATGCCTTAATACGTTGCCATGGCGATGATGTCATAATTGGTTGCCATGGCGACGGTGATGTCATAATTGGTTGCCATGGCGACTGTGATGTCATAATTGGTTGCCATGGCGACAATGATGTCATAATTGGTTGCCATGGCGACGATGATGCCTTAATACGTTGACATGGCGATGATGTCATAATTGGTTGCCATGGTGACGGTGATGTCATAATTGGTTGCCATGGCGACGATGATGCCTTAATACGTTGCCATGGCGATGATGTCATAATTGGTTGCCATGGCGATGATGATGCCTTAATACGTTGCCATGGCGACGGTGATGTCATAATTTGTTGCCATGTCGATGATGATGTCATAATTGGTTGCCATGGCGACGGTGATGTCATAATTGGTTGCTATGGCTACGATGATGTCATAATTGGTTGCCATGGAGACTATGATGCCTTAATACGTTGCCATGGCGACGGTGATATCATTGGTTGCCATGGCTACGGTGATGTCATAATTGGTTGCCATGGCGGTGATGTCATAATTGGTTGCCATGGTGACGGTGATGTCATAATTGGTTGCCATGGCGACGATGATGCCTTAATACGTTGCCATCATGATGATGTCATAATTGGTTGCCATGGCGATGGTGATGTCATAATTGGTTGCCATGGCGATGGTGATGTCATAATTGGTTGCCATGGCGACAATAATGTCATAATTGGTTGCCATGGCGACGATGATGCCTTAATACGTTGACATGGCGATGATGTCATAATTGGTTGCCATGGCGACGGTGATGTCATAATTGGTTTCCATGGCGACGATGATGCCTTAATACGTTGCATGGCGATGATGTCATAATTGGTTGCCATGGCAAAGATGATGCCTTAATACGTTGCCATGGCGACGGTGATGTCATAATTTGTTGCCATGGTGATGATGATGTCATACCATGGCGACGGTGATGTCATAATTGGTTGCCATGGCGACGATGATGTCATAATTGGTTGCCATGGAGACGATGATGCCTTAATACGTTGCCATGGCGATGATGTCATAAATGGTTGCCATGGCGACGGTGATGTCATAATTGATTGCCATGGCGACGATTATGCCTTAATACGTTGCCATGGCGATGATGTCATAATTGGTTGCCATGGCGACGGTGATGTCATAATTGGTTGCCATGGCGACGGTGATGTCATAATTGGTTGCCATGGCGACAATGATGTCTTAATTGGTTGCCATGGCGACGATGATGCCTTAATATGTTGCCATGGCGATGATGTCATAATTGGTTGCCATGGCGACGGTGATGTCATAATTGGTTGCCATGGTGACGGTGATGTCATAATTGGTTGCCATGGCGACAATGATGTCATAATTGGTTGCCATGGTGACGATGATGCCTTAATACGTTGCCATGGCGATGATGTCATAATTGGTTGCCATGGCGACGGTGATGTCATAATTGGTTGCCATGGCGACGATGATGCCTTAATACGTTGCCATGGCGATGATGTCATAATTGGTTGCCATGGTGTCGGTGATGTAATAATTGGTTGCCATGGCGATGTTGATGTCATAATTCTTTGCCATGGCGACAATGATGTCATGATTGGTTGCCATGGCGACGATGATGCCTTAATATGTTGCCATGGCGACGGTGATGTCATAATTTGTTGCCATGGCGATGATGATGTCATAATTGGTTGCCATGGCGACGGTGATGTCATAATTGGTTGCCATGGCGACGATGATGCCTTAATACGTTGCCATGGCAATGATGTCATAAATGGTTGCCATGGCGACGGTGATGTCATAATTCGTTTGCCATGGTGACGGTGATGTCATAATTGGTTGCCATGGTGACGGTGATGTCATAATTGGTTGCCATGGCGACGGTGATGTCATAATTGGTTGCCATGACGATGATGATGTCATAATTGGTTGCCATGGCGATGATGTCATAATTGGTTGCCATGGCGATTATGTCATAATTGGTTGCCATGGCGACGATGATACCTTAATACGTTGCCATGGCGATGAAGTCATAATTGGTTGCCATGGCGATGATGATGTCATAATAGGTTGCCATGGCGACGGTGAGGTCATAATTGGTTGCCATGGCGATGATGTCATAATAGGTTGCCATGGCGATGATGTCATAATAGGTTGCCATGGCGACGGTGATGTCATAATTGGTTGCCATGGCGACGGTGATGTAATAATTGGTTGCCATGGCGACGATGATGCCTTAATACGTTGCCATGGCGACGATGATGCCTTAATATGTTGCCATGGCGACGGTGATGTCATAATTGGTTGCCATGGCGACGGTGATGTCATAATTGGTTGCATTGGCGACGGTGATGTCATAATTGGTTGCCATGACGATGATGATGTCATAATTGGTTGCCATGGCGATGATGTCATAATTGGTTGCCATGGCGACGGTGATGTCATAATTGGTTGCCATGGCGACGATGATGCCTTAATACGTTGCCATGGCGACGGTGATGTCATAATTGGTTGCCATGGCGACGATGATGCCTTAATACGTTGCCATGGCGATGATGTCATAATTGGTTGCCATGGCGACGGTGATGTCAGAATTGGTTGCCATGGCGACGATGATGCCTTAATACGTTGCCATGGCGATGATGTCATAATTGGTTGCCATGGCGACGGTGATGTCATAATTGGTTGCCATGGCGACTGTGATGTCATAATTGGTTGCCATGGCGACAATGATGTCATAATTGGTTGCCATGGCGACGATGATGCCTTAATACGTTGACATGGCGATGATGTCATAATTGGTTGCCATGGTGACGGTGATGTCATAATTGGTTGCCATGGCGACGATGATGCCTTAATACGTTGCCATGGCGATGATGTCATAATTGGTTGCCATGGCGATGATGATGCCTTAATACGTTGCCATGGCGACGGTGATGTCATAATTTGTTGCCATGTCGATGATGATGTCATAATTGGTTGCCATGGCGACGGTGATGTCATAATTGGTTGCTATGGCTACGATGATGTCATAATTGGTTGCCATGGAGACTATGATGCCTTAATACGTTGCCATGGCGACGGTGATATCATTGGTTGCCATGGCTACGGTGATGTCATAATTGGTTGCCATGGCGGTGATGTCATAATTGGTTGCCATGGTGACGGTGATGTCATAATTGGTTGCCATGGCGACGATGATGCCTTAATACGTTGCCATCATGATGATGTCATAATTGGTTGCCATGGCGATGGTGATGTCATAATTGGTTGCCATGGCGATGGTGATGTCATAATTGGTTGCCATGGCGACAATAATGTCATAATTGGTTGCCATGGCGACGATGATGCCTTAATACGTTGACATGGCGATGATGTCATAATTGGTTGCCATGGCGACGGTGATGTCATAATTGGTTTCCATGGCGACGATGATGCCTTAATACGTTGCATGGCGATGATGTCATAATTGGTTGCCATGGCAAAGATGATGCCTTAATACGTTGCCATGGCGACGGTGATGTCATAATTTGTTGCCATGGTGATGATGATGTCATACCATGGCGACGGTGATGTCATAATTGGTTGCCATGGCGACGATGATGTCATAATTGGTTGCCATGGAGACGATGATGCCTTAATACGTTGCCATGGCGATGATGTCATAAATGGTTGCCATGGCGACGGTGATGTCATAATTGATTGCCATGGCGACGATTATGCCTTAATACGTTGCCATGGCGATGATGTCATAATTGGTTGCCATGGCGACGGTGATGTCATAATTGGTTGCCATGGCGACGGTGATGTCATAATTGGTTGCCATGGCGACAATGATGTCTTAATTGGTTGCCATGGCGACGATGATGCCTTAATATGTTGCCATGGCGATGATGTCATAATTGGTTGCCATGGCGACGGTGATGTCATAATTGGTTGCCATGGTGACGGTGATGTCATAATTGGTTGCCATGGCGACAATGATGTCATAATTGGTTGCCATGGTGACGATGATGCCTTAATACGTTGCCATGGCGATGATGTCATAATTGGTTGCCATGGCGACGGTGATGTCATAATTGGTTGCCATGGCGACGATGATGCCTTAATACGTTGCCATGGCGATGATGTCATAATTGGTTGCCATGGTGTCGGTGATGTAATAATTGGTTGCCATGGCGATGTTGATGTCATAATTCTTTGCCATGGCGACAATGATGTCATGATTGGTTGCCATGGCGACGATGATGCCTTAATATGTTGCCATGGCGACGGTGATGTCATAATTTGTTGCCATGGCGATGATGATGTCATAATTGGTTGCCATGGCGACGGTGATGTCATAATTGGTTGCCATGGCGACGATGATGCCTTAATACGTTGCCATGGCAATGATGTCATAAATGGTTGCCATGGCGACGGTGATGTCATAATTCGTTTGCCATGGTGACGGTGATGTCATAATTGGTTGCCATGGTGACGGTGATGTCATAATTGGTTGCCATGGCGACGGTGATGTCATAATTGGTTGCCATGACGATGATGATGTCATAATTGGTTGCCATGGCGATGATGTCATAATTGGTTGCCATGGCGATTATGTCATAATTGGTTGCCATGGCGACGATGATACCTTAATACGTTGCCATGGCGATGAAGTCATAATTGGTTGCCATGGCGATGATGATGTCATAATAGGTTGCCATGGCGACGGTGAGGTCATAATTGGTTGCCATGGCGATGATGTCATAATAGGTTGCCATGGCGATGATGTCATAATAGGTTGCCATGGCGACGGTGATGTCATAATTGGTTGCCATGGCGACGGTGATGTAATAATTGGTTGCCATGGCGACGATGATGCCTTAATACGTTGCCATGGCGACGATGATGCCTTAATATGTTGCCATGGCGACGGTGATGTCATAATTGGTTGCCATGGCGACGGTGATGTCATAATTGGTTGCATTGGCGACGGTGATGTCATAATTGGTTGCCATGACGATGATGATGTCATAATTGGTTGCCATGGCGATGATGTCATAATTGGTTGCCATGGCGACGGTGATGTCATAATTGGTTGCCATGGCGACGATGATGCCTTAATACGTTGCCATGGCGACGGTGATGTCATAATTGGTTGCCATGGCGACGATGATGCCTTAATACGTTGCCATGGCGATGATGTCATAATTGGTTGCCATGGCGACGGTGATGTCAGAATTGGTTGCCATGGCGACGATGATGCCTTAATACGTTGCCATGGCGATGATGTCATAATTGGTTGCCATGGCGACGATGATGCCTTAATACTTTGCCATGGTGACTGTGATGTCATAGTTTGTTGCCATGGCGATGATGATGTCATAATTGTTTGCCATGGCGACGGTGATGTCATAATTGGTTGCCATGGCGACGGTGATGTCATAATTGGTTGCCATGGCGACGATGATGCCTTAATACGCTGCCATGGCGATGATGTCATAATTGGTTGCCATGGCGACGGTGATGTCATAATTGGTTGCCATGGCGACGGTGATGTCATAATTGGTTGCCATGGCGACAATGATTTCATAAATGGTTGCCATGGCGACGATGATGCCTTAATACGTTGACATGGCGATGATGTCATAATTGGTTGCCATGGCGATGATGATGTCATAATTTGTTGCCATGGCGACGGTGATGTCATAATTGGTTGCTATGGCGACGATGATGTCATAATTGGTTGCCATGGAGACGATGATGCCTTAATACGTTGCCATGGCGACGGTGATATCATAATTGGTTGCCATGGTGACGGTGATGTCATAATTGGTTGCCATGGCGACGGTGATGCCTTGATACGTTGCCATGGCGACGGTGATGTCGTAATTGGTTGCCATGGTGACGATGATGTCATAATTGGTTGCCATGGCGACGGTGATGTCATAATTGATTGCCATGGCGATGATGCCTTAATACGTTGCCATGGTGACGGTGATGTCATAATTGGTTGCTATGGCGACGATGATGTCATAATTGGTTGCCATGGAGACGATGATGCCTTAATACGTTGACATGGCGATGATGTCATAATTGGTTGCCATGGCGACGGTGATGTCATAATTGGTTGCCATGGCGACGATGATGCCTTAATACGTTGCCATGGCGATGATGTCATAATTGGTTGCCATGGCGACGGTGATGTCATAATTGGTTGCCATGGCGACTGTGATGTCATAATTGGTTGCCATGGCGACAATGATGTCATAATTGGTTGCCATGGCGACGATGATGCCTTAATACGTTGACATGGCGATGATGTCATAATTGGTTGCCATGGTGACGGTGATGTCATAATTGGTTGCCATGGCGACGATGATGCCTTAATACGTTGCCATGGCGATGATGTCATAATTGGTTGCCATGGCGATGATGATGCCTTAATACGTTGCCATGGCGACGGTGATGTCATAATTTGTTGCCATGTCGATGATGATGTCATAATTGGTTGCCATGGCGACGGTGATGTCATAATTGGTTGCTATGGCTACGATGATGTCATAATTGGTTGCCATGGAGACTATGATGCCTTAATACGTTGCCATGGCGACGGTGATATCATTGGTTGCCATGGCTACGGTGATGTCATAATTGGTTGCCATGGCGGTGATGTCATAATTGGTTGCCATGGTGACGGTGATGTCATAATTGGTTGCCATGGCGACGATGATGCCTTAATACGTTGCCATCATGATGATGTCATAATTGGTTGCCATGGCGATGGTGATGTCATAATTGGTTGCCATGGCGATGGTGATGTCATAATTGGTTGCCATGGCGACAATAATGTCATAATTGGTTGCCATGGCGACGATGATGCCTTAATACGTTGACATGGCGATGATGTCATAATTGGTTGCCATGGCGACGGTGATGTCATAATTGGTTTCCATGGCGACGATGATGCCTTAATACGTTGCATGGCGATGATGTCATAATTGGTTGCCATGGCAAAGATGATGCCTTAATACGTTGCCATGGCGACGGTGATGTCATAATTTGTTGCCATGGTGATGATGATGTCATACCATGGCGACGGTGATGTCATAATTGGTTGCCATGGCGACGATGATGTCATAATTGGTTGCCATGGAGACGATGATGCCTTAATACGTTGCCATGGCGATGATGTCATAAATGGTTGCCATGGCGACGGTGATGTCATAATTGATTGCCATGGCGACGATTATGCCTTAATACGTTGCCATGGCGATGATGTCATAATTGGTTGCCATGGCGACGGTGATGTCATAATTGGTTGCCATGGCGACGGTGATGTCATAATTGGTTGCCATGGCGACAATGATGTCTTAATTGGTTGCCATGGCGACGATGATGCCTTAATATGTTGCCATGGCGATGATGTCATAATTGGTTGCCATGGCGACGGTGATGTCATAATTGGTTGCCATGGTGACGGTGATGTCATAATTGGTTGCCATGGCGACAATGATGTCATAATTGGTTGCCATGGTGACGATGATGCCTTAATACGTTGCCATGGCGATGATGTCATAATTGGTTGCCATGGCGACGGTGATGTCATAATTGGTTGCCATGGCGACGATGATGCCTTAATACGTTGCCATGGCGATGATGTCATAATTGGTTGCCATGGTGTCGGTGATGTAATAATTGGTTGCCATGGCGATGTTGATGTCATAATTCTTTGCCATGGCGACAATGATGTCATGATTGGTTGCCATGGCGACGATGATGCCTTAATATGTTGCCATGGCGACGGTGATGTCATAATTTGTTGCCATGGCGATGATGATGTCATAATTGGTTGCCATGGCGACGGTGATGTCATAATTGGTTGCCATGGCGACGATGATGCCTTAATACGTTGCCATGGCAATGATGTCATAAATGGTTGCCATGGCGACGGTGATGTCATAATTCGTTTGCCATGGTGACGGTGATGTCATAATTGGTTGCCATGGTGACGGTGATGTCATAATTGGTTGCCATGGCGACGGTGATGTCATAATTGGTTGCCATGACGATGATGATGTCATAATTGGTTGCCATGGCGATGATGTCATAATTGGTTGCCATGGCGATTATGTCATAATTGGTTGCCATGGCGACGATGATACCTTAATACGTTGCCATGGCGATGAAGTCATAATTGGTTGCCATGGCGATGATGATGTCATAATAGGTTGCCATGGCGACGGTGAGGTCATAATTGGTTGCCATGGCGATGATGTCATAATAGGTTGCCATGGCGATGATGTCATAATAGGTTGCCATGGCGACGGTGATGTCATAATTGGTTGCCATGGCGACGGTGATGTAATAATTGGTTGCCATGGCGACGATGATGCCTTAATACGTTGCCATGGCGACGATGATGCCTTAATATGTTGCCATGGCGACGGTGATGTCATAATTGGTTGCCATGGCGACGGTGATGTCATAATTGGTTGCATTGGCGACGGTGATGTCATAATTGGTTGCCATGACGATGATGATGTCATAATTGGTTGCCATGGCGATGATGTCATAATTGGTTGCCATGGCGACGGTGATGTCATAATTGGTTGCCATGGCGACGATGATGCCTTAATACGTTGCCATGGCGACGGTGATGTCATAATTGGTTGCCATGGCGACGATGATGCCTTAATACGTTGCCATGGCGATGATGTCATAATTGGTTGCCATGGCGACGGTGATGTCAGAATTGGTTGCCATGGCGACGATGATGCCTTAATACGTTGCCATGGCGATGATGTCATAATTGGTTGCCATGGTGACGGTGATGTCATAATTGGTTGCCATGGCGACTGTGATGTCATAATTGGTTGCCATGGCGACAATGATGTCATAATTGGTTGCCATGGCGACGATGATGCCTTAATACGTTGACATGGCGATGATGTCATAATTGGTTGCCATGGTGACGGTGATGTCATAATTGGTTGCCATGGCGACGATGATGCCTTAATACGTTGCCATGGCGATGATGTCATAATTGGTTGCCATGGCGATGATGATGCCTTAATACGTTGCCATGGCGACGGTGATGTCATAATTTGTTGCCATGTCGATGATGATGTCATAATTGGTTGCCATGGCGACGGTGATGTCATAATTGGTTGCTATGGCTACGATGATGTCATAATTGGTTGCCATGGAGACTATGATGCCTTAATACGTTGCCATGGCGACGGTGATATCATTGGTTGCCATGGCTACGGTGATGTCATAATTGGTTGCCATGGCGGTGATGTCATAATTGGTTGCCATGGTGACGGTGATGTCATAATTGGTTGCCATGGCGACGATGATGCCTTAATACGTTGCCATCATGATGATGTCATAATTGGTTGCCATGGCGATGGTGATGTCATAATTGGTTGCCATGGCGATGGTGATGTCATAATTGGTTGCCATGGCGACAATAATGTCATAATTGGTTGCCATGGCGACGATGATGCCTTAATACGTTGACATGGCGATGATGTCATAATTGGTTGCCATGGCGACGGTGATGTCATAATTGGTTTCCATGGCGACGATGATGCCTTAATACGTTGCATGGCGATGATGTCATAATTGGTTGCCATGGCAAAGATGATGCCTTAATACGTTGCCATGGCGACGGTGATGTCATAATTTGTTGCCATGGTGATGATGATGTCATACCATGGCGACGGTGATGTCATAATTGGTTGCCATGGCGACGATGATGTCATAATTGGTTGCCATGGAGACGATGATGCCTTAATACGTTGCCATGGCGATGATGTCATAAATGGTTGCCATGGCGACGGTGATGTCATAATTGATTGCCATGGCGACGATTATGCCTTAATACGTTGCCATGGCGATGATGTCATAATTGGTTGCCATGGCGACGGTGATGTCATAATTGGTTGCCATGGCGACGGTGATGTCATAATTGGTTGCCATGGCGACAATGATGTCTTAATTGGTTGCCATGGCGACGATGATGCCTTAATATGTTGCCATGGCGATGATGTCATAATTGGTTGCCATGGCGACGGTGATGTCATAATTGGTTGCCATGGTGACGGTGATGTCATAATTGGTTGCCATGGCGACAATGATGTCATAATTGGTTGCCATGGTGACGATGATGCCTTAATACGTTGCCATGGCGATGATGTCATAATTGGTTGCCATGGCGACGGTGATGTCATAATTGGTTGCCATGGCGACGATGATGCCTTAATACGTTGCCATGGCGATGATGTCATAATTGGTTGCCATGGTGTCGGTGATGTAATAATTGGTTGCCATGGCGATGTTGATGTCATAATTCTTTGCCATGGCGACAATGATGTCATGATTGGTTGCCATGGCGACGATGATGCCTTAATATGTTGCCATGGCGACGGTGATGTCATAATTTGTTGCCATGGCGATGATGATGTCATAATTGGTTGCCATGGCGACGGTGATGTCATAATTGGTTGCCATGGCGACGATGATGCCTTAATACGTTGCCATGGCAATGATGTCATAAATGGTTGCCATGGCGACGGTGATGTCATAATTCGTTTGCCATGGTGACGGTGATGTCATAATTGGTTGCCATGGTGACGGTGATGTCATAATTGGTTGCCATGGCGACGGTGATGTCATAATTGGTTGCCATGACGATGATGATGTCATAATTGGTTGCCATGGCGATGATGTCATAATTGGTTGCCATGGCGATTATGTCATAATTGGTTGCCATGGCGACGATGATACCTTAATACGTTGCCATGGCGATGAAGTCATAATTGGTTGCCATGGCGATGATGATGTCATAATAGGTTGCCATGGCGACGGTGAGGTCATAATTGGTTGCCATGGCGATGATGTCATAATAGGTTGCCATGGCGATGATGTCATAATAGGTTGCCATGGCGACGGTGATGTCATAATTGGTTGCCATGGCGACGGTGATGTAATAATTGGTTGCCATGGCGACGATGATGCCTTAATACGTTGCCATGGCGACGATGATGCCTTAATATGTTGCCATGGCGACGGTGATGTCATAATTGGTTGCCATGGCGACGGTGATGTCATAATTGGTTGCATTGGCGACGGTGATGTCATAATTGGTTGCCATGACGATGATGATGTCATAATTGGTTGCCATGGCGATGATGTCATAATTGGTTGCCATGGCGACGGTGATGTCATAATTGGTTGCCATGGCGACGATGATGCCTTAATACGTTGCCATGGCGACGGTGATGTCATAATTGGTTGCCATGGCGACGATGATGCCTTAATACGTTGCCATGGCGATGATGTCATAATTGGTTGCCATGGCGACGGTGATGTCAGAATTGGTTGCCATGGCGACGATGATGCCTTAATACGTTGCCATGGCGATGATGTCATAATTGGTTGCCATGGCGACGATGATGCCTTAATACTTTGCCATGGTGACTGTGATGTCATAGTTTGTTGCCATGGCGATGATGATGTCATAATTGTTTGCCATGGCGACGGTGATGTCATAATTGGTTGCCATGGCGACGGTGATGTCATAATTGGTTGCCATGGCGACGATGATGCCTTAATACGCTGCCATGGCGATGATGTCATAATTGGTTGCCATGGCGACGGTGATGTCATAATTGGTTGCCATGGCGACGGTGATGTCATAATTGGTTGCCATGGCGACAATGATTTCATAAATGGTTGCCATGGCGACGATGATGCCTTAATACGTTGACATGGCGATGATGTCATAATTGGTTGCCATGGCAACGGTGATGTCATAATTGGTTGCCATGGCGACGGTTATGTCATAATTGTCTGCCATGGCGACAATGATGTCATAATTGGTTGCCATGGCGACGATGATGCCTTAATACGTTGACATGGCGATGATGTCATAATTGGTTGCCATGGTGACGGTGATGTCATAATTGGTTGCCATTGCGACGATGATGCCTTAATACGTTGCCATGGCGATTATGTCATAATTGGTTGCCATGGAGATGATGATGCCTTAATACATTGCCATGGCGACGGTGATGTCATAATTTGTTGCCATGTCGATGATGATGTCATAATTGGTTGCCATGGCAACGGTGATGTCATAATTGGTTGCTATGGCGACGATGATGTCATAATTGGTTGCCATGGAGACTATGATGCCTTAATACGTTGCCATGGCGACGGTGATATCATTGGTTGCCATGGCTACGGTGATGTCATAATTGGTTGCCATGGCGGTGATGTCATAATTGGTTGCCATGGCGACGGTAATGTCATAATTGGTTGCCATGGCGACGATGATGCCTTAATACGTTGCCATGGCGATGATGTCATAATTGGTTGCCATGGTGACGGTGATGTCATAACTGGTTGCCATGGCGACGATGATGCCTTGATACGTTGCCATGGCGATGATGTCATAATTGGTTGCCATGGCAACGGTGATGTCATAATTGGTTGCCATGGCGACGATGATGCCTTAATACGTTGACATGGCGATGATGTCATAATTGGTTGCCATGGCGACGGTGATGTCATAATTTTTTGCCATGGCGACGGTGATGTCATAATTGGTTGCCATGGCGATAATGTCATAATTGGTTGCCATGGCGACGGTGATGTCATAATTGGTTGCCATGGCGACGATGATGCCTTAATACGTTGCCATGGCGATGATGTCATAATTGGTTGCCATGGCGACGGTGATGTCATAATTGGTTGCCATGGCGACTGTGATGTCATAATTGGTTGCCATGGCGACAATGATTTCATAATTGGTTGCCATGGCGACGATGATGCCTTAATACGTTGACATGGCGATGATGTCATAATTGGTTGCCATGGCGACGCTGATGTCACAATTGGTTGCCATGGCGACGATGATGCCTTAATACGTTGCCATGGCGATGATGTCATAATTGGTTGCCATGGCGACGGTGATGTCATAATTGGTTGCCATGGCGACGGTAATGTCATACTTGGTTGCCATGGCGACAATGATGTCATAATTGGTTGCCATGGCGACGATGATGCCTTAATACGTTGACAAGGCGATGATTTCATAATTGGTTGCCATGGCGACGGTGATGTCATAATTGGTTGCCATGGCGACGATGATGCCTTAATACGTTGCCATGGCGATGATGTCATAATTGGTTGCCATGGCGATGATGATGCCTTAATACGTTGCCATGGCGACGGTGATGTCATAATTTGTTGCCATGGCGATGATGATGTCATAATTGGTTGCCATGGCGATGGTGATGTCATAATTGGTTGCTATGGCGACGATGATGTCATAATTGGTTGCCATGGAGACTATGATGCCTTAATACGTTGCCATGGCGACGGTGATATCATTGGTTGCCATGGCGACGGTGATGTCATAATTAGTTGCCATGGCGATGATGTCATAATTGGTTGCCATGGCGACGGTGATGTCATAATTGGTTGCCATGGCGACGATGATGCCTTAATACGTTGCCATGGTGATGATGTCATAATTGGTTGCCATGGCGATGGTGATGTCATAATTGGTTGCCATGGCGACGGTGATGTCATAATTGGTTGCCATGGCGACAATGATGTCATAATTGGTTGCCATGGCGACGATGATGCCTTAATACGTTGACATGGCGATGATGTCATAATTGGTTGCCATGGCGACGGTGATGTCATAATTGGTTTCCATGGCGACGATGATGCCTTAATACGTTGCATGGCGATGATGTCATAATTGGTTGCCATGGCAAAGATGATGCCTTAATACGTTGCCATGGCGACGGTGATGTCATAATTTGTTGCCATGGCGATGGTGATGTCATAATTGGTTGCCATGGCGACGGTGATTTCATAATTGGTTGCTCTGGCGACGATGATGTCATAATTGGTTGCCATGGAGATGATGATGCCTTAATACGTTGCCATGTCGATTATGTCATAAATGGTTGCCATGGCGACGGTGATGTCATAATTGGTTGCCATGGCGACGATTATGCCTTAATACGTTGCCATGGCGATGATGTCATAATTGGTTGCCATGGCGATGGTGAAGTCATAATTGGTTGCCATGGCGACGGTGATGTCACAATTGGTTGCCATGGCGACAATGATGTCATAATTGGTTGCCATGGCGACGATGATGCCTTAATACGTTGCCATGGCGATGATGTCATAATTGGTTGCCATGGCGACGGTGATGTCATAATTGGTTGCCATGGCGACGGTGATGTCATAATTGGTTGCCATGGCGATGATGTCATAATTTGTTGCCATGGCGACGGTGATGTCATAATTGGTTACCATGGCGACGATGATGCCTTAATACATTGCCATGGCGATGATGCCTTAATACATTGCCATGGCGATGATGTCATAATTGGTTGCCATGGCGACGGTGATGTCATAATTGGTTGCCATGGCGACGATGATGCCTTAATACGTTGCCATGGCGATGATGTCATAATTGGTTGCCATGGCGACGATCATGCCTTAATACGTTGCCATGGCGATGATGTCATAATTGGTTGCCATGGCGACGGTGATGTCATAATTAGTTGCCATAGCGACGGTGATGTCATAATTGGTTGCCATGGCGACGATGATGCCTTAATACGTTGCCATGGCGACGGTGATATCATAATTGGTTGCCATGGTGACGGTGATGTCATAATTGGTTGCCATGGCGACGGTGATGTCATAATTGGTTGCCATGGCGACGATGATGCCTTAATACGTTGCCATGGCGATGATGTCATATTTGGTTGCCATGGCGATGGTGATGTCATAATTGGTTGCCATGGCGACGTGATGTCATAATTGGTTGCCATGGCGATGATGTCATAATTGGTTGCCATGGCGACGGTGATGTCATAATTGGTTGCCATGGCGACGATGATGCCTTAATATGTTGCCATGGCGATGATGTCATAATTGGTTGCCATGGCGACGATGATGCCTTAATACGTTGCCATGGCAACGGTGATGTCATAATTGGTTGACATGGCGACTATGATGCCTTAATACGTTGCCATGGCGATGATGTCATAATTGGTTGCCATGGCGACGGTGATGTCATAATTGGTTAACATGGCGACGGTAATGTCATAATTGGTTGACATGGCGATGATGTCATAATTGGTTGCCATGGCGATGATGATGCTTTAATACGTTGCCATGGCGACGATGAAGTCATAATTGGTTGCCATGGCGACGATGATGTCATAATTGGTTGCCATGGCGATTATGTCATAATTGGTTGCCATGGCGATGATGATGTCATAATTGGTTGCCATGGCGATGATGTCATAATTGGTTGCCATGGCGATGATGTCATAATTGGTTGCCATGACGATGATGTCATAATTGGTTGCCATGGTGACGATGATGCCTTAACACGTTGCCATGGCGACGGTGATGTCATAATTGGTTGCAATGGCGACGGTGATGTCATAATTGGTTGCCATGGCGACGATGATGTCTTAATACGTTGCCATGGCGACGGTGATGTCATAATTGGTTGCCATGGCGACGATGATGCCTTAATACATTGCCATGGCGACGGTGATGTCATAATTGGTTGCCATGGCGATGATGTCATACTTGGTTGCCATGGCGACGGTGATGTCATAATTGGTTGCAATGGTGACGATGATGTCATAATTGGTTGCCATGGCGATGGTGATGTCATAATTGGTTGCCATGGCGATGATGATGTCATAATTGGTTGCCATGTTGACGATGATGCCTTAATACGTTCCCATGGCGATGATGTCATAATTGTTTGCCATGGCGACGATCATGCCTTAATACATTGCCATGGCGATGATGTCATAATTGGTTGCCATGGCGACGGTGATGTCATAATTGGTTGCCATAGCGACGGTGATGTCATAATTGGTTGCCATGGCGACGATGATGCCTTAATACGTTGCCATGGCGACGGTGATATCATAATTGGTTGCCATGGCGACGGAGATGTCATAATTGGTTGCCATGGCGACGGTGATGTCATAATTGGTTGCCATGGCGACGATGATGCCTTAATACGTTGCCATGGTGATGATGTCATAATTGGTTGCCATGGCGACGGTGATGTCATAATTGGCTGCCATGGCGACGGTGATGTCATAATTGGTTGCCATGGCGATGATGTCATAATTGGTTGCCATGGCGACGGTGATGTCATAATTTGTTGCCATGGCGACGATGATGCCTTAATACGTTGCCATGGCGATGATGTCATAATTGGTTGCCATGGCGACAATGATGCCTTAATACGTTGCCATGGCAACGGTGATGTCATAATTGGTTGCCTTTTCGACGATGATGCCTTAATACGTTGCCATGGCGATGATGTCATAATTGGTTGCCATGGCGACGGTGATGTCATAATTGGTTGCCATGGCGACGGTGATGTCATAATTGGTTGCCATGGCGACAATAATGTCATAATTGGTTGCCATGGCGACGATGATGCCTTAATACGTTGACATGGCGATGATGTCATAATTGGTTGCCATGGCGACGGTGATGTCATAATTGGTTTCCATGGCGACGATGATGCCTTAATACGTTGCATGGCGATGATGTCATAATTGGTTGCCATGGCAAAGATGATGCCTTAATACGTTGCCATGGCGACGGTGATGTCATAATTTGTTGCCATGGTGATGATGTCATGCCATGGCGACGGTGATGTCATAATTGGTTGCTATGGCAACGATGATGTCATAATTGGTTGCCATGGAGACTATGATGCCTTAATACGTTGACATGGCGACGGTGATATCATTGGTTGCCATGGCGACGGTGATGTCATAATTGGTTGCCATGGCGACGTTGATGTCATAATTTGTTGCCATGGCAATGATGATGTCATAATTGGTTGCCATGGCGACGGTGATGTCATAATTGGTTGCTATGGCGACGATGATGTCATAATTGGTTGCCATGGAGACGATGATGCCTTAATACGTTGCCATGGTGACGGTGATATCATAATTGGTTGCCATGGCGACGGTGATGTCATAATTGGTTGCCATGGCGACGGTGATGCCTTGATACGTTGCCATGGCGACGGTGATGTCGTAATTGGTTGCCATGGCGACGGTGATGTCATAATTGGTTGCCATGGCGACGGTGATGTCATAATTGGTTGCCATGGCGATGATGCCTTAATACGTTGCCATGGCGACGGTGATGTCATAATTGGTTGCCATGGCGACAATGATGCCTTAATACATTGCCATGGCGATGATGTCATAATTGGTTGCCATGGTGACGGTGATGTCATAATTGGTTGCCATGGCGACGATGATGCCTTAATACGTTCCCATGGCGATGATGTCATAATTGGTTGCCATGGCAACGGTGATGTCATAATTGGTTGCCATGGCGACGATGATGACTTAATACGTTGACATGGCGATGATGTCATAATTGGTTTCCATGGCGACGGTGATGTCATAATTTTTTGCCATGGCGACGGTGATGTCATAATTGGTTGCCATGGCGATGATGTCATAATTGGTTGCCATGGCGACGGTGATGTCATAATTGGTTGCCATGGCGACGATGATGCCTTAATACATTGCCATGGCGATGATGTCATAATTGGTTGCCATGGCGACGGTGATGTCATAATTGGTTGCCATGGCGACGGTGATGTCATAATTGGTTGCCATGGCAATGATGTCATAATTGGTTGCCATGGCGACGGTGATGTCATAATTGGTTGCCATGGCGACGATGATGCCTTAATACGTTGCCATGGCGATGATGTCATAATTGGTTGCCATGGCGACGGTGATGTCATAATTGGTTGCCATGGCGACGGTGATGTCATAATTGGTTGCCATGGCGACAATGATTTCATAATTGGTTGCCATAGCGACGATGATGCCTTAATACGTTGACATGGCGATGATGTCATAATTGGTTGCCATGGCGACGGTGATGTCATAATTGGTTGCCATGGCGACGATGATGCCTTAATACGTTGCCATGGCGATGATGTCATAATTGGTTGCCATGGCGACGGTGATGTCATAATTGGTTGCCATGGCGACTGTGATGTCATAATTGGTTGCCATGGCGACAATGATGTCATAATTGGTTGCCATGGCGACGATGATGCCTTAATACGTTGACATGGCGATGATGTCATAATTGGTTGCCATGGCGACGATGATGTCATAATTGGTTGCCATGGCGATTATGTCATAATTGGTTGCCATGGCGATGATGATGTCATAATTGGTTGCCATGGCGATGATGTCATAATTGGTTGCCATGGCGATGATGTCATAATTGGTTGCCATGACGATGATGTCATAATTGGTTGCCATGGTGACGATGATGCCTTAACACGTTGCCATGGCGACGGTGATGTCATAATTGGTTGCAATGGCGACGGTGATGTCATAATTGGTTGCCATGGCGACGATGATGTCTTAATACGTTGCCATGGCGACGGTGATGTCATTATTGGTTGCCATGGCGACGGTGATATCATAACTGGTTGCCATGGTGACGATGATGTCATAATTGGTTGCCATGGCGACGATGATGCCTTAATACGTTGCCATGGCGATGATGTCATAATTGGTTTCCATGGCGACGGTGATGTCATAATTGGTTGCCATGGCGACGATGATGCCTTAATACATTGCCATGGCGACGGTGATGTCATAATTGGTTGCCATGGCGATGATGTCATACTTGGTTGCCATGGCGACGGTGATGTCATAATTGGTTGCAATGGTGACGATGATGTCATAATTGGTTGCCATGGCGATGGTGATGTCATAATTGGTTGCCATGGCGATGATGATGTCATAATTGGTTGCCATGTCGACGATGATGCCTTAATACGTTCCCATGGCGATGATGTCATAATTGTTTGCCATGGCGACGATCATGCCTTAATACATTGCCATGGCGATGATGTCATAATTGGTTGCCATGGCAACGGTGATGTCATAATTGGTTGCCATAGCGACGGTGATGTCATAATTGGTTGCCATGGCGACGATGATGCCTTAATACGTTGCCATGGCGACGGTGATATCATAATTGGTTGCCATGGCGACGGAGATGTCATAATTGGTTGCCATGGCGACGGTGATGTCATAATTGGTTGCCATGGCGACGATGATGCCTTAATACGTTGCCATGGTGATGATGTCATAATTGGTTGCCATGGCGACGGTGATGTCATAATTGGCTGCCATGGCGACGGTGATGTCATAATTGGTTGCCATGGCGATGATGTCATAATTGGTTGCCATGGCGACGGTGATGTCATAATTTGTTGCCATGGCGACGATGATGCCTTAATACGTTGCCATGGCGATGATGTCATAATTGGTTGCCATGGCGACAATGATGCCTTAATACGTTGCCATGGCAACGGTGATGTCATAATTGGTTGCCTTTTCGACGATGATGCCTTAATATGTTGCCATGGCGATGATGTCATAATTGGTTGCCATGGCGACGGTGATGTCATAATTGGTTGCCATGGCGACGGTGATGTCATAATTGGTTGCCATGGCGACAATAATGTCATAATTGGTTGCCATGGCGACGATGATGCCTTAATACGTTGACATGGCGATGATGTCATAATTGGTTGCCATGGCGACGGTGATGTCATAATTGGTTTCCATGGCGACGATGATGCCTTAATACGTTGCATGGCGATGATGTCATAATTGGTTGCCATGGCAAAGATGATGCCTTAATACGTTGCCATGGCGACGGTGATGTCATAATTTGTTGCCATGGTGATGATGTCATGCCATGGCGACGGTGATGTCATAATTGGTTGCTATGGCAACGATGATGTCATAATTGGTTGCCATGGAGACTATGATGCCTTAATACGTTGACATGGCGACGGTGATATCATTGGTTGCCATGGCGACGGTGATGTCATAATTGGTTGCCATGGCGACGTTGATGTCATAATTTGTTGCCATGGCAATGATGATGTCATAATTGGTTGCCATGGCGACGGTGATGTCATAATTGGTTGCTATGGCGACGATGATGTCATAATTGGTTGCCATGGAGACGATGATGCCTTAATACGTTGCCATGGTGACGGTGATATCATAATTGGTTGCCATGGCGACGGTGATGTCATAATTGGTTGCCATGGCGACGGTGATGCCTTGATACGTTGCCATGGCGACGGTGATGTCGTAATTGGTTGCCATGGCGACGGTGATGTCATAATTGGTTGCCATGGCGACGGTGATGTCATAATTGGTTGCCATGGCGATGATGCCTTAATACGTTGCCATGGCGACGGTGATGTCATAATTGGTTGCCATGGCGACAATGATGCCTTAATACATTGCCATGGCGATGATGTCATAATTGGTTGCCATGGTGACGGTGATGTCATAATTGGTTGCCATGGCGACGATGATGCCTTAATACGTTCCCATGGCGATGATGTCATAATTGGTTGCCATGGCAACGGTGATGTCATAATTGGTTGCCATGGCGACGATGATGACTTAATACGTTGACATGGCGATGATGTCATAATTGGTTTCCATGGCGACGGTGATGTCATAATTTTTTGCCATGGCGACGGTGATGTCATAATTGGTTGCCATGGCGATGATGTCATAATTGGTTGCCATGGCGACGGTGATGTCATAATTGGTTGCCATGGCGACGATGATGCCTTAATACATTGCCATGGCGATGATGTCATAATTGGTTGCCATGGCGACGGTGATGTCATAATTGGTTGCCATGGCGACGGTGATGTCATAATTGGTTGCCATGGCAATGATGTCATAATTGGTTGCCATGGCGACGGTGATGTCATAATTGGTTGCCATGGCGACGATGATGCCTTAATACGTTGCCATGGCGATGATGTCATAATTGGTTGCCATGGCGACGGTGATGTCATAATTGGTTGCCATGGCGACGGTGATGTCATAATTGGTTGCCATGGCGACAATGATTTCATAATTGGTTGCCATGGCGACGATGATGCCTTAATACGTTGACATGGCGATGATGTCATAATTGGTTGCCATGGCGACGGTGATGTCATAATTGGTTGCCATGGCGACGATGATGCCTTAATACGTTGCCATGGCGATGATGTCATAATTGGTTGCCATGGCGACGGTGATGTCATAATTGGTTGCCATGGCGACTGTGATGTCATAATTGGTTGCCATGGCGACAATGATGTCATAATTGGTTGCCATGGCGACGATGATGCCTTAATACGTTGACATGGCGATGATGTCATAATTGGTTGCCATGGTGACGGTGATGTCATAATTGGTTGCCATGGCGACGATGATGCCTTAATACGTTGCCATGGCGATGATGTCATAATTGGTTGCCATGGCGATGATGATGCCTTAATACGTTGCCATGGCGACGGTGATGTCATAATTTGTTGCCATGTCGATGATGATGTCATAATTGGTTGCCATGGCGACGGTGATGTCATAATTGGTTGCTATGGCTACGATGATGTCATAATTGGTTGCCATGGAGACTATGATGCCTTAATACGTTGCCATGGCGACGGTGATATCATTGGTTGCCATGGCTACGGTGATGTCATAATTGGTTGCCATGGCGGTGATGTCATAATTGGTTGCCATGGTGACGGTGATGTCATAATTGGTTGCCATGGCGACGATGATGCCTTAATACGTTGCCATGATGATGATGTCATAATTGGTTGCCATGGCGATGGTGATGTCATAATTGGTTGCCATGGCGATGGTGATGTCATAATTGGTTGCCATGGCGACAATAATGTCATAATTGGTTGCCATGGCGACGATGATGCCTTAATACGTTGACATGGCGATGATGTCATAATTGGTTGCCATGGCGACGGTGATGTCATAATTGGTTTCCATGGCGACGATGATGCCTTAATACGTTGCATGGCGATGATGTCATAATTGGTTGCCATGGCAAAGATGATGCCTTAATACGTTGCCATGGCGACGGTGATGTCATAATTTGTTGCCATGGTGATGATGATGTCATACCATGGCGACGGTGATGTCATAATTGGTTGCCATGGCGACGATGATGTCATAATTGGTTGCCATGGAGACGATGATGCCTTAATACGTTGCCATGGCGATGATGTCATAAATGGTTGCCATGGCGACGGTGATGTCATAATTGATTGCCATGGCGACGATTATGCCTTAATACGTTGCCATGGCGATGATGTCATAATTGGTTGCCATGGCGACGGTGATGTCATAATTGGTTGCCATGGCGACGGTGATGTCATAATTGGTTGCCATGGCGACAATGATGTCATAATTGGTTGCCATGGCGACGATGATGCCTTAATATGTTGCCATGGCGATGATGTCATAATTGGTTGCCATGGCGACGGTGATGTCATAATTGGTTGCCATGGTGACGGTGATGTCATAATTGGTTGCCATGGCGACAATGATGTCATAATTGGTTGCCATGGTGACGATGATGCCTTAATACGTTGCCATGGCGATGATGTCATAATTGGTTGCCATGGCGACGGTGATGTCATAATTGGTTGCCATGGCGACGATGATGCCTTAATACGTTGCCATGGCGATGATGTCATAATTGGTTGCCATGGTGACGGTGATGTAATAATTGGTTGCCATGGCGATGTTGATGTCATAATTCTTTGCCATGGCGACAATGATGTCATGATTGGTTGCCATGGCGACGATGATGCCTTAATATGTTGCCATGGCGACGGTGATGTCATAATTTGTTGCCATGGCGATGATGATGTCATAATTGGTTGCCATGGCGACGGTGATGTCATAATTGGTTGCCATGGCGACGATGATGCCTTAATACGTTGCCATGGCAATGATGTCATAAATGGTTGCCATGGCGACGGTGATGTCATAATTCGTTTGCCATGGTGACGGTGATGTCATAATTGGTTGCCATGGTGACGGTGATGTCATAATTGGTTGCCATGGCGACGGTGATGTCATAATTGGTTGCCATGACGATGATGATGTCATAATTGGTTGCCATGGCGATGATGTCATAATTGGTTGCCATGGCGATTATGTCATAATTGGTTGCCATGGCGACGATGATACCTTAATACGTTGCCATGGCGATGAAGTCATAATTGGTTGCCATGGCGATGATGATGTCATAATAGGTTGCCATGGCGACGGTGAGGTCATAATTGGTTGCCATGGCGATGATGTCATAATAGGTTGCCATGGCGATGATGTCATAATAGGTTGCCATGGCGACGGTGATGTCATAATTGGTTGCCATGGCGACGGTGATGTAATAATTGGTTGCCATGGCGACGATGATGCCTTAATACGTTGCCATGGCGACGATGATGCCTTAATATGTTGCCATGGCGACGGTGATGTCATAATTGGTTGCCATGGCGACGGTGATGTCATAATTGGTTGCATTGGCGACGGTGATGTCATAATTGGTTGCCATGGAGACGATGATGCCTTAATACGTTGACATGGCGATGATGTCATAATTGGTTGCCATGGCGACGGTGATGTCATAATTGGTTGCCATGGCGACGATGATGCCTTAATACGTTGCCATGGCGATGATGTCATAATTGGTTGCCATGGCGACGGTGATGTCATAATTGGTTGCCATGGCGACTGTGATGTCATAATTGGTTGCCATGGCGACAATGATGTCATAATTGGTTGCCATGGCGACGATGATGCCTTAATACGTTGACATGGCGATGATGTCATAATTGGTTGCCATGGTGACGGTGATGTCATAATTGGTTGCCATGGCGACGATGATGCCTTAATACGTTGCCATGGCGATGATGTCATAATTGGTTGCCATGGCGATGATGATGCCTTAATACGTTGCCATGGCGACGGTGATGTCATAATTTGTTGCCATGTCGATGATGATGTCATAATTGGTTGCCATGGCGACGGTGATGTCATAATTGGTTGCTATGGCTACGATGATGTCATAATTGGTTGCCATGGAGACTATGATGCCTTAATACGTTGCCATGGCGACGGTGATATCATTGGTTGCCATGGCTACGGTGATGTCATAATTGGTTGCCATGGCGGTGATGTCATAATTGGTTGCCATGGTGACGGTGATGTCATAATTGGTTGCCATGGCGACGATGATGCCTTAATACGTTGCCATCATGATGATGTCATAATTGGTTGCCATGGCGATGGTGATGTCATAATTGGTTGCCATGGCGATGGTGATGTCATAATTGGTTGCCATGGCGACAATAATGTCATAATTGGTTGCCATGGCGACGATGATGCCTTAATACGTTGACATGGCGATGATGTCATAATTGGTTGCCATGGCGACGGTGATGTCATAATTGGTTTCCATGGCGACGATGATGCCTTAATACGTTGCATGGCGATGATGTCATAATTGGTTGCCATGGCAAAGATGATGCCTTAATACGTTGCCATGGCGACGGTGATGTCATAATTTGTTGCCATGGCGATGGTGATGTCATAATTGGTTGCCATGGCGACGGTGATTTCATAATTGGTTGCTCTGGCGACGATGATGTCATAATTGGTTGCCATGGAGATGATGATGCCTTAATACGTTGCCATGTCGATTATGTCATAAATGGTTGCCATGGCGACGGTGATGTCATAATTGGTTGCCATGGCGACGATTATGCCTTAATACGTTGCCATGGCGATGATGTCATAATTGGTTGCCATGGCGATGGTGAAGTCATAATTGGTTGCCATGGCGACGGTGATGTCACAATTGGTTGCCATGGCGACAATGATGTCATAATTGGTTGCCATGGCGACGATGATGCCTTAATACGTTGCCATGGCGATGATGTCATAATTGGTTGCCATGGCGACGGTGATGTCATAATTGGTTGCCATGGCGACGGTGATGTCATAATTGGTTGCCATGGCGATGATGTCATAATTTGTTGCCATGGCGACGGTGATGTCATAATTGGTTACCATGGCGACGATGATGCCTTAATACATTGCCATGGCGATGATGCCTTAATACATTGCCATGGCGATGATGTCATAATTGGTTGCCATGGCGACGGTGATGTCATAATTGGTTGCCATGGCGACGATGATGCCTTAATACGTTGCCATGGCGATGATGTCATAATTGGTTGCCATGGCGACGATCATGCCTTAATACGTTGCCATGGCGATGATGTCATAATTGGTTGCCATGGCGACGGTGATGTCATAATTAGTTGCCATAGCGACGGTGATGTCATAATTGGTTGCCATGGCGACGATGATGCCTTAATACGTTGCCATGGTGACGGTGATATCATAATTGGTTGCCATGGTGACGGTGATGTCATAATTGGTTGCCATGGCGACGGTGATGTCATAATTGGTTGCCATGGCGACGATGATGCCTTAATACGATGCCATGGCGATGATGTCATATTTGGTTGCCATGGCGATGGTGATGTCATAATTGGTTGCCATGGCGACGTGATGTCATAATTGGTTGCCATGGCGATGATGTCATAATTGGTTGCCATGGCGACGGTGATGTCATAATTGGTTGCCATGGCGACGATGATGCCTTAATATGTTGCCATGGCGATGATGTCATAATTGGTTGCCATGGCGACGATGATGCCTTAATACGTTGCCATGGCAACGGTGATGTCATAATTGGTTGACATGGCGACTATGATGCCTTAATACGTTGCCATGGCGATGATGTCATAATTGGTTGCCATGGCGACGGTGATGTCATAATTGGTTAACATGGCGACGGTAATGTCATAATTGGTTGACATGGCGATGATGTCATAATTGGTTGCCATGGCGATGATGATGCTTTAATACGTTGCCATGGCGACGATGAAGTCATAATTGGTTGCCATGGCGACGATGATGTCATAATTGGTTGCCATGGCGATTATGTCATAATTGGTTGCCATGGCGATGATGATGTCATAATTGGTTGCCATGGCGATGATGTCATAATTGGTTGCCATGGCGATGATGTCATAATTGGTTGCCATGACGATGATGTCATAATTGGTTGCCATGGTGACGATGATGCCTTGACACGTTGCCATGGCGACGGTGATGTCATAATTGGTTGCAATGGCGACGGTGATGTCATAATTGGTTGCCATGGCGACGATGATGTCTTAATACGTTGCCATGGCGACGGTGATGTCATTATTGGTTGCCATGGCGACGGTGATATCATAATTGGTTGCCATGGTGACGATGATGTCATAATTGGTTGCCATGGCGACGATGATGCCTTAATACGTTGCCATGGCGATGATGTCATAATTGGTTTCCATGGCGACGGTGATGTCATAATTGGTTGCCATGGCGACGATGATGCCTTAATACATTGCCATGGCGACGGTGATGTCATAATTGGTTGCCATGGCGATGATGTCATACTTGGTTGCCATGGCGACGGTGATGTCATAATTGGTTGCAATGGTGACGATGATGTCATAATTGGTTGCCATGGCGATGGTGATGTCATAATTGGTTGCCATGGCGATGATGATGTCATAATTGGTTGCCATGTCGACGATGATGCCTTAATACGTTCCCATGGCGATGATGTCATAATTGTTTGCCATGGCGACGATCATGCCTTAATACATTGCCATGGCGATGATGTCATAATTGGTTGCCATGGCGACGGTGATGTCATAATTGGTTGCCATAGCGACGGTGATGTCATAATCGGTTGCCATGGCGACGATGATGCCTTAATACGTTGCCATGGCGACGGTGATATCATAATTGGTTGCCATGGCGACGGAGATGTCATAATTGGTTGCCATGGCGACGGTGATGTCATAATTGGTTGCCATGGCGACGATGATGCCTTAATACGTTGCCATGGTGATGATGTCATAATTGGTTGCCATGGCGACGGTGATGTCATAATTGGCTGCCATGGCGACGGTGATGTCATAATTGGTTGCCATGGCGATGATGTCATAATTGGTTGCCATGGCGACGGTGATGTCATAATTTGTTGCCATGGCGACGATGATGCCTTAATACGTTGCCATGGCGATGATGTCATAATTGGTTGCCATGGCGACAATGATGCCTTAATACGTTGCCATGGCAACGGTGATGTCATAATTGGTTGCCTTTTCGACGATGATGCCTTAATACGTTGCCATGGCGATGATGTCATAATTGGTTGCCATGGCGACGGTGATGTCATAATTGGTTGCCATGGCGACGGTGATGTCATAATTGGTTGCCATGGCGACAATAATGTCATAATTGGTTGCCATGGCGACGATGATGCCTTAATACGTTGACATGGCGATGATGTCATAATTGGTTGCCATGGCGACGGTGATGTCATAATTGGTTTCCATGGCGACGATGATGCCTTAATACGTTGCATGGCGATGATGTCATAATTGGTTGCCATGGCAAAGATGATGCCTTAATACGTTGCCATGGCGACGGTGATGTCATAATTTGTTGCCATGGTGATGATGTCATGCCATGGCGACGGTGATGTCATAATTGGTTGCTATGGCAACGATGATGTCATAATTGGTTGCCATGGAGACTATGATGCCTTAATACGTTGACATGGCGACGGTGATATCATTGGTTGCCATGGCGACGGTGATGTCATAATTGATTGCCATGGCGACGTTGATGTCATAATTTGTTGCCATGGCAATGATGATGTCATAATTGGTTGCCATGGCGACGGTGATGTCATAATTGGTTGCTATGGCGACGATGATGTCATAATTGGTTGCCATGGAGACGATGATGCCTTAATACGTTGCCATGGTGACGGTGATATCATAATTGGTTGCCATGGCGACGGTGATGTCATAATTGGTTGCCATGGCGACGGTGATGCCTTGATACGTTGCCATGGCGACGGTGATGTCGTAATTGGTTGCCATGGCGACGGTGATGTCATAATTGGTTGCCATGGCGACGGTGATGTCATAATTGGTTGCCATGGCGATGATGCCTTAATACGTTGCCATGGCGACGGTGATGTCATAATTGGTTGCCATGGCGACAATGATGCCTTAATACATTGCCATGGCGATGATGTCATAATTGGTTGCCATGGTGACGGTGATGTCATAATTGGTTGCCATGGCGACGATGATGCCTTAATACGTTCCCATGGCGATGATGTCATAATTGGTTGCCATGGCAACGGTGATGTCATAATTGGTTGCCATGGCGACGATGATGACTTAATACGTTGACATGGCGATGATGTCATAATTGGTTTCCATGGCGACGGTGATGTCATAATTTTTTGCCATGGCGACGGTGATGTCATAATTGGTTGCCATGGCGATGATGTCATAATTGGTTGCCATGGCGACGGTGATGTCATAATTGGTTGCCATGGCGACGATGATGCCTTAATACATTGCCATGGCGATGATGTCATAATTGGTTGCCATGGCGACGGTGATGTCATAATTGGTTGCCATGGCGACGGTGATGTCATAATTGGTTGCCATGGCAATGATGTCATAATTGGTTGCCATGGCGACGGTGATGTCATAATTGGTTGCCATGGCGACGATGATGCCTTAATACGTTGCCATGGCGATGATGTCATAATTGGTTGCCATGGCGACGGTGATGTCATAATTGGTTGCCATGGCGACGATGATGCCTAAATACATTGCCATGGCGATGATGTCATAATTGGTTGCCATGGCGACGGTGATGCCATAATTGGTTGCCATGGCGACGGTGATGTCATAATTGGTTGCCATGGCGATGATGTCATAATTGGTTGCCATGGCGACGGTGATGTCATAATTGGTTGCCATGGCGATGATGATGCCTTAATACGTTGCCATGGCGACGGTTATGTCATAATTTGTTGCCATGGCGATGATGATGTCATAATTGGTTGCCATGGCGATAGTGATGTCATAATTGGTTGCCATGGCGACGGTGATGTCATAATTGGTTGCCATGGCGACAATGATGTCATAACTGGTTGCCATGGCGACGATGATGCCTTAATACGTTGACATGGCGATGATGTCATAATTGGTTGCCATGGCGACGGTGATGTCATAATTGGTTTCCATGGCGACGATGATGCCTTAATACGTTGCATGGCGATGATGTCATAATTGGTTGCCATGGCAAAGATGATGCCTTAATACGTTGCCATGGCGACGGTGATGTCATAATTTGTTGCCATGGCGATGATGATGTCATAATTGGTTGCCATGGCGACGGTGATGTCATAATTGGTTGCTATGGCGACGATGATGTCATAATTGGTTGCCATGGAGACGATGATGCCTTAATACGTTGCCATGGCGATGATGTCATAAATGGTTGCCATGGCGACGGTGATGTCATAATTGGTTGCCATGGCAACGATTATGCCTTAATACGTTGCCACGGTGATGATGTCATAATTGGTTGCCATGGCGACGGTGATGTCATAATTGGTTGCCATGGCGACGGTGATGTCATAATTGGTTGCCATGGCGACAATGATGTCATAATTGGTTGCCATGGCGACGATGATGCCTTAATACGTTGCCATGGCGATGATGTCATAATTGGTTGCCATGGCGACGGTGATGTCATAATTGGTTGCCATGGCGACGGTGATGTCATAATTGGTTGCCATGGCGATGATGTCATAATTTGTTGCCATGGCGACGATGATGTCATAATTGGTTGCCATGGCGACGATGATGCCTTAATACATTGCCATGGCGATGATGTCATAATTGGTTGCCATGGTGACGGTGATGTCATAATTGGTTGCCATGGCGACGATGATGCCTTAATACGTTGCCATGGCGATGATGTCATAATTGGTTGCCACGGCGACGATCATGCCTTAATACGTTGCCATGGCGATGATGTCATAATTGGTTGCCATGGCGACGGTGATGTCATAATTAGTTGCCATAGCGACGGTGATGTCACAATTGGTTGCCATGGCGACGATGATGCCTTAATACGTTGCCATGGCGACGGTGATATCATAATTGGTTGCCATGGTGACGGTGATGTCATAATTGGTTGCCATGGCGACGGTGATGTCATAATTGGTTGCCATGGCGACGATGATGCCTTAATACGTTGCCATGGCGATGATGTCATAATTGGTTGCCATGGCGATGGTGATGTCATAATTGGTTGCCATGGCGACGATGATGCCTTAATACGTTGCCATGGCGATGATGTCATAATTGGTTGCCATGGCGAAGGTGATGTCATAATTGGTTAACATGGCGACGGTAATGTCATAATTGGTTGACATGGCGATGATGTCATGTTTGGTTGCCATGGCGACGGTGATGTCATAATTGGTTGCCATGGCGACGATGATGCCTTAATACGTTGTCATGGAGATGATATCATAATTGGTTGCCATGGCGACAGTGATGTCATAATTGGTTGCCATGGCGACGATGATGCCTTAATACGTTGCCATGGCGATGATGTCATAATTGGTTGCCATGGCGACGATCATGCCTTAATACGTTGCCATGGCGATGATGTCATAATTGGTTGCCTTGGCGACGTGATGTCATAATTTGTTGCCATGGCGATGGTGATGTCATAATTGGTTGCCATGGCGACGATGATGCCTTAATACGTTGCCATGGCGACGGTGATGTCATAATTCATTTGCCATGGCGACGGTGATGTCATAATTGGTTGCCGTGGACACGGTGATGTCATAATTAGTTGCCATGGCGACGGTGATGTCATAATTGGTTGCCATGACGATGATGATGTCATAATTGGTTGCCATGGCTATGATATCATAATTGGTTGCCATGGCGATGATGTCATAATTGGTCGCCATGGCGATTATGTCATAATTGGTTGCCATGGTGATTAAGTCATAATTGGTTGCCATGGCGATGATGTCATATTAGGTTGCCATGGCGACGGTGATGTCATAATTGGTTGCCATGGCGATGATGTCATAATTGGTTGCCATGGCGACGGTGATGTCATAATTGGTTGCCATGGCGATGATGCCTTAATACGTTTCAATGGCGACGGTGATGTCATAATTGGTTGCCATGGCGACGATGATGTCATAATTGGTTGCCATGGCGACGATGATGTCATAATTGGTTGCCATGGCGACGATGCTGCCTTAATACGTTGCCATGGCGATGATGTCATAATTGGTTGCCATGGCGATGATGATGTCATAATTGGTTGCCATGGCGATGATGATGTCATAATTGGTTGCCATGGCGATGATGATGTCATAATTGGTTGCCATGGCGATGATGTCATAATTGGTTGACATGACGATGATGTCATAATTGGTTGCCATGGTGACGATGATGCCTTAACACGTTGCCATGGCGACGGTGATGTCATAATTGGTTGCCATGGCGACGGTGATGTCATAATTGGTTGCCATGGCGACGATGATGTCTTAATACGTTGCCATGGCGATGATGTCATTATTGGTTGCCATGGCGACGGTGATATCATAATTGGTTGCCATGGCAACGATGATGTCATAATTGGTTGCCATGGCAACGATGATGCCTTAATACGTTGCCATGGCGATGATGTCATAATTGGTTGCCATGGCGACGGTGATGTCATAATTGGTTGCCATGGCGACGATGATGCCTTAATACGTTGACATGGCGACGGTGATGTCATAATTGGTTGCCATGGCGATGATGTCATACTTGGTTGCCATGGCGACGGTGATGTCATAATTGGTTGCAATGGCGACGATGATGTCATAATTGGTTGCCATGGCGACGGTGATGTCATAATTGGTTGCCATGGCGATGATGATGTCATAATTGGTTGCCATGGTGACGATGATGCCTTAATACGTTGCCATAGCGATGATGTCATAATTGGTTGCCATGGCGACGATCATGCCTTAATACGTTGCCATGGCGATGATGTCATAATTAGGTTGCCATGGCGACGGTGATGTCATAATTGGTTGCCATAGCGACGGTGATGTCATAATTGGTTGCCATGGCGACGATGATGCCTTAATACGTTGCCATGGCGACGGTGATATCATAATTGGTTGCCATGGCGACGGTGATGTCATAATTGGTTGCCATGGCGACGGTGATGTCATAATTGGTTGCCATGGCGACGATGATGCCTTAATACGTTGCCATGGCGATGATGTCATAATTGGTTGCCATGGCGACGGTGATGTCATAATTGGTTGCCATGGTGACGGTGATGTCATAATTGGTTGCCATGGCGATGATGTCATAATTGGTTGCCATGGCGACGGTGATGTCATAATTGGTTGCCATGGCGACGATGATGCCTTAATACGTTGCCATGGCGATGATGTCATAATTGGTTGCCATGGCGACAATGATGCCTTAATACGTTGCCATGGCAACGGTGATGTCATAATTGGTTGCCATGGCGACGATGATGCCTTAATACGATGCCATGGCGATGATGTCATAATTGGTTGCCATGGCGACGGTGATGTCATAATTGGTTGCCATGGCGACGATGATGCCTTAATACGTTGCCATGGCGACGGTGATGTCATAATTGGTTGCCATGGCGACGGTGATGTCATAATTTGTTGCCATGGCGACGGTGATGTCATAATTGGTTGCTATGGTGACGATGATGTCATAATTGGTTGCCATGGAGACGATGATGCCTTAATACGTTGCCATGGCGACGGTGATATCATAATTGGTTGCCATGGCGACGATGATGCCTTAATACGTTGCCATGGCGACGGTGATATCATAATTGGTTGCCATGGTGACGGTGATGTCATAATTGGTTGCCATGGCGACGGTGATGCCTTGATACGTTGCCATGGCGACGGTGATGTAATTGGTTGCCATGGTGACGGTGATGTCATAATTGGTTGCCATGGCGACGGTGATGTCATAATTGGTTGCCATGGCGATGATGCCTTAATACGTTGCCATGGTGACGGTGATGTCATAATTGGTCGTCATGCATGACGCCACTGCAGCTAGGCGTGGGAGCGCCGCTATCTAGCACCACTGCACCAGCCATCTTTCTTGGGCTATTCTCTTGGGAGTTCTGTTCTTCCTTATTCAAAGATCCGAATTTCAATTCAGCGATAAAAGTGATAAAGGCTCGGATTGAGCCGAAACGTCGTATTAAATTATATCGCTTCTACTTCGTGCTATATATACTTGTTTGGCTCCCACATGTTTTGTATATAATAAAAATAAGCACTTATTGCATATAGAAACCCCTCTGAGTGTGCGGTGAATTATATTATTATTGGTAATAGGACCTAAAGGTCTGTTACACCTGCACCTCGCTATTGGACTTGAGTGCACGCTAACCTCCTGGTTATAATTGGTTGCCATGGCAACGGTGATGTCATAATTGGTTGCCATGGCGACGATGATGCCTTAATACGTTGACATGGCGATGATGTCATAATTGGTTTCCATGGCGACGGTGATGTCATAATTTTTTGCCATGGCGACGGTGATGTCATAATTGGTTGCCATGGCGATGATGTCATAATTGGTTGCCATGGCGACAATGATGCCTTAATACATTGCCATGGCAATGATGTCATAATTGGTTGCCATGGCGACGGTGATGTCATAATTGGTTGCCATGGAGACGGTGATGTCATAATTGGTTGCCATGGCAATGATGTCATAATTGGTTGCCATGGCGACGGTGATGTCATAATTGGTTACCATGGCGACGATGATGCCTTAATACGTTGCCATGGCGATGATGTCATAATTGGTTGCCATGGCGACGGTGATGTCATAATTGGTTGCCATGGCGACGGTGATGTCATAATTGGTTGCCATGGCGACAATGATTTCATAAATGGTTGCCATGGCGACGATGATGCCTTAATACGTTGACATGGCGATGATGTCATAATTGGTTGCCATGGCAACGGTGATGTCATAATTGGTTGCCATGGCGACGGTTATGTCATAATTGGCTGCCATGGCGACAATGATGTCATAATTGGTTGCCATGGCGACGATGATGCCTTAATACGTTGACATGGCGATGATGTCATAATTGGTTGCCATGGTGACGGTGATGTCATAATTGGTTGCCATTGCGACGATGATGCCTTAATACGTTGCCATGGCGATTATGTCATAATTGGTTGCCATGGAGATGATGATGCCTTAATACATTGCCATGGCGACGGTGATGTCATAATTTGTTGCCATGTCGATGATGATGTCATAATTGGTTGCCATGGCGACGGTGATGTCATAATTGGTTGCTATGGCGACGATGATGTCATAATTGGTTGCCATGGAGACTATGATGCCTTAATACGTTGCCATGGCGACGGTGATATCATTGGTTGCCATGGCTACGGTGATGTCATAATTGGTTGCCATGGCGGTGATGTCATAATTGGTTGCCATGGCGACGGTAATGTCATAATTGGTTGCCATGGCGACGATGATGCCTTAATACGTTGCCATGGCGATGATGTCATAATTGGTTGCCATGGTGACGGTGATGTCATAACTGGTTGCCATGGCGACGATGATGCCTTGATACGTTGCCATGGCGATGATGTCATAATTGGTTGCCATGGCAACGGTGATGTCATAATTGGTTGCCATGGCGACGATGATGCCTTAATACGTTGACATGGCGATGATGTCATAATTGGTTGCCATGGCGACGGTGATGTCATAATTTTTTGCCATGGCGACGGTGATGTCATAATTGGTTGCCATGGCGATAATGTCATAATTGGTTGCCATGGCGACGGTGATGTCATAATTGGTTGCCATGGCGACGATGATGCCTTAATACGTTGCCATGGCGATGATGTCATAATTGGTTGCCATGGCGACGGTGATGTCATAATTGGTTGCCATGGCGACTGTGATGTCATAATTGGTTGCCATGGCGACAATGATTTCATAATTGGTTGCCATGGCGACGATGATGCCTTAATACGTTGACATGGCGATGATGTCATAATTGGTTGCCATGGCGACGCTGATGTCACAATTGGTTGCCATGGCGACGATGATGCCTTAATACGTTGCCATGGCGATGATGTCATAATTGGTTGCCATGGCGACGGTGATGTCATAATTGGTTGCCATGGCGACGGTGATGTCATAATTGGTTGCCATGGCGACAATGATGTCATAATTGGTTGCCATGGCGACGATGATGCCTTAATACGTTGACAAGGCGATGATTTCATAATTGGTTGCCATGGCGACGGTGATGTCATAATTGGTTGCCATGGCGACGATGATGCCTTAATACGTTGCCATGGCGATGATGTCATAATTGGTTGCCATGGCGATGATGATGCCTTAATACGTTGCCATGGCGACGGTGATGTCATAATTTGTTGCCATGGCGATGATGATGTCATAATTGGTTGCCATGGCGATGGTGATGTCATAATTGGTTGCTATGGCGACGATGATGTCATAATTGGTTGCCATGGAGACTATGATGCCTTAATACGTTGCCATGGCGACGGTGATATCATTGGTTGCCATGGCGACGGTGATGTCATAATTAGTTGCCATGGCGATGATGTCATAATTGGTTGCCATGGCGACGGTGATGTCATAATTGGTTGCCATGGCGACGATGATGCCTTAATACGTTGCCATGGTGATGATGTCATAATTGGTTGCCATGGCGATGGTGATGTCATAATTGGTTGCCATGGCGACGGTGATGTCATAATTGGTTGCCATGGCGACAATGATGTCATAATTGGTTGCCATGGCGACGATGATGCCTTAATACGTTGACATGGCGATGATGTCATAATTGGTTGCCATGGCGACGGTGATGTCATAATTGGTTTCCATGGCGACGATGATGCCTTAATACGTTGCATGGCGATTATGTCATAATTGGTTGCCATGGCAAAGATGATGCCTTAATACGTTGCCATGGCGACGGTGATGTCATAATTTGTTGCCATGGCGATGGTGATGTCATAATTGGTTGCCATGGCGACGGTGATTTCATAATTGGTTGCTCTGGCGACGATGATGTCATAATTGGTTGCCATGGAGATGATGATGCCTTAATACGTTGCCATGTCGATTATGTCATAAATGGTTGCCATGGCGACGGTGATGTCATAATTGGTTGCCATGGCGACGATTATGCCTTAATACGTTGCCATGGCGATGATGTCATAATTGGTTGCCATGGCGATGGTGAAGTCATAATTGGTTGCCATGGCGACGGTGATGTCACAATTGGTTGCCATGGCGACAATGATGTCATAATTGGTTGCCATGGCGACGATGATGCCTTAATACGTTGCCATGGCGATGATGTCATAATTGGTTGCCATGGCGACGGTGATGTCATAATTGGTTGCCATGGCGACGGTGATGTCATAATTGGTTGCCATGGCGATGATGTCATAATTGGTTGCCATGGCGACGGTGATGTCATAATTGGTTGCCATGGCGACGATGATGCCTTAATACGTTGCCATGGCGATGATGTCATAATTGGTTGCCATGGCGACGGTGATGTCATAATTGGTTGCCATGGCGACGATGATGCCTAAATACATTGCCATGGCGATGATGTCAAAATTGGTTGCCATGGCGACGGTGATGCCATAATTGGTTGCCATGGCGACGGTGATGTCATAATTGGTTGCCATGGCGATGATGTCATAATTGGTTGCCATGGTGACGGTGATGTCATAGTTGGTTGCCATGGCGACGATGATGCCTTAATATGTTGCCATGGCGATGATGTCATAATTGGTTGCCATGGCGACGGTGATGTCATAATTGGTTGCCATGGCGATGGTGATGTCATAATTGGTTGCCATGGCGACAATGATTTCATAATTGGTTGCCATGGCGACGATGATGCCTTAATACGTTGACATGGTGATGATGTCATAATTGGTTGCCATGGCGACGGTGATGTCATAATTGGTTGCCATGGCGACGATGATGCCTTAATACGTTGCCATGGCGATGATGTCATAATTGGTTGCCATGGCGACGGTGATGTCATAATTGGTTGCCATGGCGACGGTGATGTCATAATTGGTTGCCATGGCGACAATGATGTCATATTTGGTTGCCATGGCGACGATGATGCCTTAATACGTTGACAAGGCGATGATGTCATAATTGGTTGCCATGGCGACGGTGATGTCATAATTGGTTGCCATGGCGACGATGATGCCTTAATACGTTGCCATGGCGATGATGTCATAATTGGTTGCCATGGCGATGATGATGCCTTAATACGTTGCCATGGCGACGGTTATGTCATAATTTGTTGCCATGGCGATGATGATGTCATAATTGGTTGCCATGGCGACGGTGATGTCATAATTGGTTGCTATGGCGACAATGATGTCATAATTGGTTGCCATGGAGACTATGATGCCTTGATACGTTGCCATGGCGACGGTGATATCATTGGTTGCCATGGCGACGGTGATGTCATAATTATTTGCCATGGCGATGATGTCATAATTGGTTGCCATGGCGATAGTGATGTCATAATTGGTTGCCATGGCGACGGTGATGTCATAATTGGTTGCCATGGCGACAATGATGTCATAACTGGTTGCCATGGCGACGATGATGCCTTAATACGTTGACATGGCGATGATGTCATAATTGGTTGCCATGGCGACGGTGATGTCATAATTGGTTTCCATGGCGACGATGATGCCTTAATACGTTGCATGGCGATGATGTCATAATTGGTTGCCATGGCAAAGATGATGCCTTAATACATTGCCATGGCGACGGTGATGTCATAATTTGTTGCCATGGCGATGATGATGTCATAATTGGTTGCCATGGCGACGGTGATGTCATAATTGGTTGCTATGGCGACGATGATGTCATAATTGGTTGCCATGGAGACGATGATGCCTTAATACGTTGCCATGGCGATGATGTCATAAATGGTTGCCATGGCGACGGTGATGTCATAATTGGTTGCCATGGCAACGATTATGCCTTAATACGTTGCCACGGTGATGATGTCATAATTGGTTGCCATGGCGACGGTGATGTCATAATTGGTTGCCATGGCGACGGTGATGTCATAATTGGTTGCCATGGCGACAATGATGTCATAATTGGTTGCCATGGCGACGATGATGCCTTAATACGTTGCCATGGCGATGATGTCATAATTGGTTGCCATGGCGACGGTGATGTCATAATTGGTTGCCATGGCGACGGTGATGTCATAATTGGTTGCCATGGCGATGATGTCATAATTTGTTGCCATGGCGACGATGATGTCATAATTGGTTGCCATGGCGACGATGATGCCTTAATACATTGCCATGGCGATGATGTCATAATTGGTTGCCATGGTGACGGTGATGTCATAATTGGTTGCCATGGCGACGATGATGCCTTAATACGTTGCCATGGCGATGATGTCATAATTGGTTGCCACGGCGACGATCATGCCTTAATACGTTGCCATGGCGATGATGTCATAATTGGTTGCCATGGCGACGGTGATGTCATAATTAGTTGCCATAGCGACGGTGATGTCACAATTGGTTGCCATGGCGACGATGATGCCTTAATACGTTGCCATGGCGACGGTGATATCATAATTGGTTGCCATGGTGACGGTGATGTCATAATTGGTTGCCATGGCGACGGTGATGTCATAATTGGTTGCCATGGCGACGATGATGCCTTAATACGTTGCCATGGCGATGATGTCATAATTGGTTGCCATGGCGATGGTGATGTCATAATTGGTTGCCATGGCGACGATGATGCCTTAATACGTTGCCATGGCGATGATGTCATAATTGGTTGCCATGGCGAAGGTGATGTCATAATTGGTTAACATGGCGACGGTAATGTCATAATTGGTTGACATGGCGATGATGTCATGTTTGGTTGCCATGGCGACGGTGATGTCATAATTGGTTGCCATGGCGACGATGATGCCTTAATACGTTGTCATGGAGATGATATCATAATTGGTTGCCATGGCGACAGTGATGTCATAATTGGTTGCCATGGCGACGATGATGCCTTAATACGTTGCCATGGCGATGATGTCATAATTGGTTGCCATGGCGACGATCATGCCTTAATACGTTGCCATGGCGATGATGTCATAATTGGTTGCCTTGGCGACGTGATGTCATAATTTGTTGCCATGGCGATGGTGATGTCATAATTGGTTGCCATGGCGACGATGATGCCTTAATACGTTGCCATGGCGACGGTGATGTCATAATTCATTTGCCATGGCGACGGTGATGTCATAATTGGTTGCCGTGGACACGGTGATGTCATAATTAGTTGCCATGGCGACGGTGATGTCATAATTGGTTGCCATGACGATGATGATGTCATAATTGGTTGCCATGGCTATGATATCATAATTGGTTGCCATGGCGATGATGTCATAATTGGTCGCCATGGCGATTATGTCATAATTGGTTGCCATGGTGATTAAGTCATAATTGGTTGCCATGGCGATGATGTCATATTAGGTTGCCATGGCGACGGTGATGTCATAATTGGTTGCCATGGCGATGATGTCATAATTGGTTGCCATGGCGACGGTGATGTCATAATTGGTTGCCATGGCGATGATGCCTTAATACGTTTCAATGGCGACGGTGATGTCATAATTGGTTGCCATGGCGACGATGATGTCATAATTGGTTGCCATGGCGACGATGATGTCATAATTGGTTGCCATGGCGACGATGCTGCCTTAATACGTTGCCATGGCGATGATGTCATAATTGGTTGCCATGGCGATGATGATGTCATAATTGGTTGCCATGGCGATGATGATGTCATAATTGGTTGCCATGGCGATGATGATGTCATAATTGGTTGCCATGGCGATGATGTCATAATTGGTTGACATGACGATGATGTCATAATTGGTTGCCATGGTGACGATGATGCCTTAACACGTTGCCATGGCGACGGTGATGTCATAATTGGTTGCCATGGCGACGGTGATGTCATAATTGGTTGCCATGGCGACGATGATGTCTTAATACGTTGCCATGGCGATGATGTCATTATTGGTTGCCATGGCGACGGTGATATCATAATTGGTTGCCATGGCAACGATGATGTCATAATTGGTTGCCATGGCAACGATGATGCCTTAATACGTTGCCATGGCGATGATGTCATAATTGGTTGCCATGGCGACGGTGATGTCATAATTGGTTGCCATGGCGACGATGATGCCTTAATACGTTGACATGGCGACGGTGATGTCATAATTGGTTGCCATGGCGATGATGTCATACTTGGTTGCCATGGCGACGGTGATGTCATAATTGGTTGCAATGGCGACGATGATGTCATAATTGGTTGCCATGGCGACGGTGATGTCATAATTGGTTGCCATGGCGATGATGATGTCATAATTGGTTGCCATGGTGACGATGATGCCTTAATACGTTGCCATAGCGATGATGTCATAATTGGTTGCCATGGCGACGATCATGCCTTAATACGTTGCCATGGCGATGATGTCATAATTAGGTTGCCATGGCGACGGTGATGTCATAATTGGTTGCCATAGAGACGGTGATGTCATAATTGGTTGCCATGGCGACGATGATGCCTTAATACGTTGCCATGGCGACGGTGATATCATAATTGGTTGCCATGGCGACGGTGATGTCATAATTGGTTGCCATGGCGACGGTGATGTCATAATTGGTTGCCATGGCGACGATGATGCCTTAATACGTTGCCATGGCGATGATGTCATAATTGGTTGCCATGGCGACGGTGATGTCATAATTGGTTGCCATGGTGACGGTGATGTCATAATTGGTTGCCATGGCGATGATGTCATAATTGGTTGCCATGGCGACGGTGATGTCATAATTGGTTGCCATGGCGACGATGATGCCTTAATACGTTGCCATGGCGATGATGTCATAATTGGTTGCCATGGCGACAATGATGCCTTAATACGTTGCCATGGCAACGGTGATGTCATAATTGGTTGCCATGGCGACGATGATGCCTTAATACGATGCCATGGCGATGATGTCATAATTGGTTGCCATGGCGACGGTGATGTCATAATTGGTTGCCATGGCGACGATGATGCCTTAATACGTTGCCATGGCGACGGTGATGTCATAATTGGTTGCCATGGCGACGGTGATGTCATAATTTGTTGCCATGGCGACGGTGATGTCATAATTGGTTGCTATGGCGACGATGATGTCATAATTGGTTGCCATGGAGACGATGATGCCTTAATACGTTGCCATGGCGACGGTGATATCATAATTGGTTGCCATGGCGACGATGATGCCTTAATACGTTGCCATGGCGACGGTGATATCATAATTGGTTGCCATGGTGACGGTGATGTCATAATTGGTTGCCATGGCGACGGTGATGCCTTGATACGTTGCCATGGCGACGGTGATGTCGTAATTGGTTGCCATGGTGACGGTGATGTCATAATTGGTTGCCATGGCGACGGTGATGTCATAATTGGTTGCCATGGCGATGATGCCTTAATACGTTGCCATGGTGACGGTGATGTCATAATTGGTCGTCATGCATGACGCCACTGCAGCTAGGCGTGGGAGCGCCGCTATCTAGCACCACTGCACCAGCCATCTTTCTTGGGCTATTCTCTTGGGAGTTCTGTTCTTCCTTATTCAAAGATCCGAATTTCAATTCAGCGATAAAAGTGATAAAGGCTCGGATTGAGCCGAAACGTCGTATTAAATTATATCGCTTCTACTTCGTGCTATATATACTTGTTTGGCTCCCACATGTTTTGTATATAATAAAAATAAGCACTTATTGCATATAGAAACCCCTCTGAGTGTGCGGTGAATTATATTATTATTGGTAATAGGACCTAAAGGTCTGTTACACCTGCACCTCGCTATTGGACTTGAGTGCACGCTAACCTCCTGGTTATAATTGGTTGCCATGGCAACGGTGATGTCATAATTGGTTGCCATGGCGACGATGATGCCTTAATACGTTGACATGGCGATGATGTCATAATTGGTTTCCATGGCGACGGTGATGTCATAATTTTTTGCCATGGCGACGGTGATGTCATAATTGGTTGCCATGGCGATGATGTCATAATTGGTTGCCATGGCGACAATGATGCCTTAATACATTGCCATGGCAATGATGTCATAATTGGTTGCCATGGCGACGGTGATGTCATAATTGGTTGCCATGGAGACGGTGATGTCATAATTGGTTGCCATGGCAATGATGTCATAATTGGTTGCCATGGCGACGGTGATGTCATAATTGGTTACCATGGCGACGATGATGCCTTAATACGTTGCCATGGCGATGATGTCATAATTGGTTGCCATGGCGACGGTGATGTCATAATTGGTTGCCATGGCGACGGTGATGTCATAATTGGTTGCCATGGCGACAATGATTTCATAAATGGTTGCCATGGCGACGATGATGCCTTAATACGTTGACATGGCGATGATGTCATAATTGGTTGCCATGGCAACGGTGATGTCATAATTGGTTGCCATGGCGACGGTTATGTCATAATTGGCTGCCATGGCGACAATGATGTCATAATTGGTTGCCATGGCGACGATGATGCCTTAATACGTTGACATGGCGATGATGTCATAATTGGTTGCCATGGTGACGGTGATGTCATAATTGGTTGCCATTGCGACGATGATGCCTTAATACGTTGCCATGGCGATTATGTCATAATTGGTTGCCATGGAGATGATGATGCCTTAATACATTGCCATGGCGACGGTGATGTCATAATTTGTTGCCATGTCGATGATGATGTCATAATTGGTTGCCATGGCGACGGTGATGTCATAATTGGTTGCTATGGCGACGATGATGTCATAATTGGTTGCCATGGAGACTATGATGCCTTAATACGTTGCCATGGCGACGGTGATATCATTGGTTGCCATGGCTACGGTGATGTCATAATTGGTTGCCATGGCGGTGATGTCATAATTTTTTGCCATGGCGACGGTAATGTCATAATTGGTTGCCATGGCGATGATGATGCCTTAATACGTTGCCATGGCGATGATATCATAATTGGTTGCCATGGTGACGGTGATGTCATAACTGGTTGCCATGGCGACGATGATGCCTTGATACGTTGCCATGGCGATGATGTCATAATTGGTTGCCATGGCAACGGTGATGTCATAATTGGTTGCCATGGCGACGATGATGCCTTAATACGTTGACATGGCGATGATGTCATAATTGGTTGCCATGGCGACGGTGATGTCATAATTTTTTGCCATGGCGACGGTGATGTCATAATTGGTTGCCATGGCGATAATGTCATAATTGGTTGCCATGGCGACGGTGATGTCATAATTGGTTGCCATGGCGACGATGATGCCTTAATACGTTGCCATGGCGATGATGTCATAATTGGTTGCCATGGCGACGGTGATGTCATAATTGGTTGCCATGGCGACTGTGATGTCATAATTGGTTGCCATGGCGACAATGATTTCATAATTGGTTGCCATGGCGACGATGATGCCTTAATACGTTGACATGGCGATGATGTCATAATTGGTTGCCATGGCGACGCTGATGTCACAATTGGTTGCCATGGCGACGATGATGCCTTAATACGTTGCCATGGCGATGATGTCATAATTGGTTGCCATGGCGACGGTGATGTCATAATTGGTTGCCATGGCGACGGTGATGTCATAATTGGTTGCCATGGCGACAATGATGTCATAATTGGTTGCCATGGCGACGATGATGCCTTAATACGTTGACAAGGCGATGATTTCATAATTGGTTGCCATGGCGACGGTGATGTCATAATTGGTTGCCATGGCGACGATGATGCCTTAATACGTTGCCATGGCGATGATGTCATAATTGGTTGCCATGGCGATGATGATGCCTTAATACGTTGCCATGGCGACGGTGATGTCATAATTTGTTGCCATGGCGATGATGATGTCATAATTGGTTGCCATGGCGATGGTGATGTCATAATTGGTTGCTATGGCGACGATGATGTCATAATTGGTTGCCATGGAGACTATGATGCCTTAATACGTTGCCATGGCGACGGTGATATCATTGGTTGCCATGGCGACGGTGATGTCATAATTAGTTGCCATGGCGATGATGTCATAATTGGTTGCCATGGCGACGGTGATGTCATAATTGGTTGCCATGGCGACGATGATGCCTTAATACGTTGCCATGGTGATGATGTCATAATTGGTTGCCATGGCGATGGTGATGTCATAATTGGTTGCCATGGCGACGGTGATGTCATAATTGGTTGCCATGGCGACAATGATGTCATAATTGGTTGCCATGGCGACGATGATGCCTTAATACGTTGACATGGCGATGATGTCATAATTGGTTGCCATGGCGACGGTGATGTCATAATTGGTTTCCATGGCGACGATGATGCCTTAATACGTTGCATGGCGATTATGTCATAATTGGTTGCCATGGCAAAGATGATGCCTTAATACGTTGCCATGGCGACGGTGATGTCATAATTTGTTGCCATGGCGATGGTGATGTCATAATTGGTTGCCATGGCGACGGTGATTTCATAATTGGTTGCTCTGGCGACGATGATGTCATAATTGGTTGCCATGGAGATGATGATGCCTTAATACGTTGCCATGTCGATTATGTCATAAATGGTTGCCATGGCGACGGTGATGTCATAATTGGTTGCCATGGCGACGATTATGCCTTAATACGTTGCCATGGCGATGATGTCATAATTGGTTGCCATGGCGATGGTGAAGTCATAATTGGTTGCCATGGCGACGGTGATGTCACAATTGGTTGCCATGGCGACAATGATGTCATAATTGGTTGCCATGGCGACGATGATGCCTTAATACGTTGCCATGGCGATGATGTCATAATTGGTTGCCATGGCGACGGTGATGTCATAATTGGTTGCCATCGCGACGGTGATGTCATAATTGGTTGCCATGGCGATGATGTCATAATTTGTTGCCATGGCGACGGTGATGTCATAATTGGTTACCATGGCGACGATGATGCCTTAATACATTGCCTTGGCGATGATGCCTTAATACATTGCCATGGCGATGATGTCATAATTGGTTGCCATGGCGACGGTGATGTCATAATTGGTTGCCATGGCGACGATGATGCCTTAATACGTTGCCATGGCGATGATGTCATAATTGGTTGCCATGGCGACGATCATGCCTTAATACGTTGCCATGGCGATGATGTCATAATTGGTTGCCATGGCGACGGTGATGTCATAATTAGTTGCCATAGCGACGGTGATGTCATAATTGGTTGCCATGGCGACGATGATGCCTTAATACGTTGCCATGGCGACGGTGATATCATAATTGGTTGCCATGGTGACGGTGATGTCATAATTTGTTGCCATGGCGATGGTGATGTCATAATTGGTTGCCATGGCGACGATGATGCCTTAATACGTTGCCATGGCGATGATGTCATATTTGGTTGCCATGGCGATGGTGATGTCATAATTGGTTGCCATGGCGACGTGATGTCATAATTGGTTGCCATGGCGATGATGTCATAATTGGTTGCCATGGCGACGGTGATGTCATAATTGGTTGCCATGGCGACGATGATGCCTTAATATGTTGCCATGGCGATGATGTCATAATTGGTTGCCATGGCGACGATGATGCCTTAATACGTTGCCATGGCAACGGTGATGTCATAATTGGTTGACATGGCGACTATGATGCCTTAATACGTTGCCATGGCGATGATGTCATAATTGGTTGCCATGGCGACGGTGATGTCATAATTGGTTAACATGGCGACGGTAATGTCATAATTGGTTGACATGGCGATGATGTCATAATTGGTTGCCATGGCGATGATGATGCTTTAATACGTTGCCATGGCGACGATGAAGTCATAATTGGTTGCCATGGCGACGATGATGTCATAATTGGTTGCCATGGCGATTATGTCATAATTGGTTGCCATGGCGATGATGATGTCATAATTGGTTGCCATGGCGATGATGTCATAATTGGTTGCCATGGCGATGATGTCATAATTGGTTGCCATGACGATGATGTCATAATTGGTTGCCATGGTGACGATGATGCCTTAACACGTTGCCATGGCGACGGTGATGTCATAATTGGTTGCAATGGCGACGGTGATGTCATAATTGGTTGCCATGGCGACGATGATGTCTTAATACGTTGCCATGGCGACGGTGATGTCATTATTGGTTGCCATGGCGACGGTGATATCATAACTGGTTGCCATGGTGACGATGATGTCATAATTGGTTGCCATGGCGACGATGATGCCTTAATACATTGCCATGGCGATGATGTCATAATTGGTTTCCATGGCGACGGTGATGTCATAATTGGTTGCCATGGCGACGATGATGCCTTAATACATTGCCATGGCGACGGTGATGTCATAATTGGTTGCCATGGCGATGATGTCATACTTGGTTGCCATGGCGACGGTGATGTCATAATTGGTTGCAATGGTGACGATGATGTCATAATTGGTTGCCATGGCGATGGTGATGTCATAATTGGTTGCCATGGCGATGATGATGTCATAATTGGTTGCCATGTCGACGATGATGCCTTAATACGTTCCCATGGCGATGATGTCATAATTGTTTGCCATGGCGACGATCATGCCTTAATACATTGCCATGGCGATGATGTCATAATTGGTTGCCATGGCGACGGTGATGTCATAATTGGTTGCCATAGCGACGGTGATGTCATAATTGGTTGCCATGGCGACGATGATGCCTTAATACGTTGCCATGGCGACGGTGATATCATAATTGGTTGCCATGGCGACGGAGATGTCATAATTGGTTGCCATGGCGACGGTGATGTCATAATTGGTTGCCATGGCGACGATGATGCCTTAATACGTTGCCATGGTGATGATGTCATAATTGGTTGCCATGGCGACGGTGATGTCATAATTGGCTGCCATGGCGACGGTGATGTCATAATTGGTTGCCATGGCGATGATGTCATAATTGGTTGCCATGGCGACGGTGATGTCATAATTTGTTGCCATGGCGACGATGATGCCTTAATACGTTGCCATGGCGATGATGTCATAATTGGTTGCCATGGCGACAATGATGCCTTAATACGTTGCCATGGCAACGGTGATGTCATAATTGGTTGCCTTTTCGACGATGATGCCTTAATACGTTGCCATGGCGATGATGTCATAATTGGTTGCCATGGCGACGGTGATGTCATAATTGGTTGCCATGGCGACGGTGATGTCATAATTGGTTGCCATGGCGACTATAATGTCATAATTGGTTGCCATGGCGACGATGATGCCTTAATACGTTGACATGGCGATGATGTCATAATTGGTTGCCATGGCGACGGTGATGTCATAATTGGTTTCCATGGCGACGATGATGCCTTAATACGTTGCATGGCGATGATGTCATAATTGGTTGCCATGGCAAAGATGATGCCTTAATACGTTGCCATGGCGACGGTGATGTCATAATTTGTTGCCATGGTGATGATGTCATGCCATGGCGACGGTGATGTCATAATTGGTTGCTATGGCAACGATGATGTCATAATTGGTTGCCATGGAGACTATGATGCCTTAATACGTTGACATGGCGACGGTGATATCATTGGTTGCCATGGCGACGGTGATGTCATAATTGGTTGCCATGGCGACGTTGATGTCATAATTTGTTGCCATGGCAATGATGATGTCATAATTGGTTGCCATGGCGACGGTGATGTCATAATTGGTTGCTATGGCGACAATGATGTCATAATTGGTTGCCATGGAGACGATGATGCCTTAATACGTTGCCATGGTGACGGTGATATCATAATTGGTTGCCATGGCGACGGTGATGTCATAATTGGTTGCCATGGCGACGGTGATGCCTTGATACGTTGCCATGGCGACGGTGATGTCGTAATTGGTTGCCATGGCGACGGTGATGTCATAATTGGTTGCCATGGCGACGGTGATGTCATAATTGGTTGCCATGGCGATGATGCCTTAATACGTTGCCATGGCGACGGTGATGTCATAATTGGTTGCCATGGCGACAATGATGCCTTAATACATTGCCATGGCGATGATGTCATAATTGGTTGCCATGGTGACGGTGATGTCATAATTGGTTGCCATGGCGACGATGATGCCTTAATACGTTCCCATGGCGATGATGTCATAATTGGTTGCCATGGCAACGGTGATGTCATAATTGGTTGCCATGGCGACGATGATGACTTAATACGTTGACATGGCGATGATGTCATAATTGGTTTCCATGGCGACGGTGATGTCATAATTTTTTGCCATGGCGACGGTGATGTCATAATTGGTTGCCATGGCGATGATGTCATAATTGGTTGCCATGGCGACGGTGATGTCATAATTGGTTGCCATGGCGACGATGATGCCTTAATACATTGCCATGGCGATGATGTCATAATTGGTTGCCATGGCGACGGTGATGTCATAATTGGTTGCCATGGCGACATTGATGTCATAATTGGTTGCCATGGCAATGATGTCATAATTGGTTGCCATGGCGACGGTGATGTCATAATTGGTTGCCATGGCGACGATGATGCCTTAATACGTTGCCATGGCGATGATGTCATAATTGGTTGCCATGGCGACGGTGATGTCATAATTGGTTGCCATGGCGACGGTGATGTCATAATTGGTTGCCATGGCGACAATGATTTCATAATTGGTTGCCATAGCGACGATGATGCCTTAATACGTTGACATGGCGATGATGTCATAATTGGTTGCCATGGCGACGGTGATGTCATAATTGGTTGCCATGGCGACGATGATGCCTTAATACGTTGCCATGGCGATGATGTCATAATTGGTTGCCATGGCGACGGTGATGTCATAATTGGTTGCCATGGCGACTGTGATGTCATAATTGGTTGCCATGGCGACAATGATGTCATAATTGGTTGCCATGGCGACGATGATGCCTTAATACGTTGACATGGCGATGATGTCATAATTGGTTGCCATGGCGACGATGATGTCATAATTGGTTGCCATGGCGATTATGTCATAATTGGTTGCCATGGCGATGATGATGTCATAATTGGTTGCCATGGCGATGATGTCATAATTGGTTGCCATGGCGATGATGTCATAATTGGTTGCCATGACGATGATGTCATAATTGGTTGCCATGGTGACGATGATGCCTTAACACGTTGCCATGGCGACGGTGATGTCATAATTGGTTGCAATGGCGACGGTGATGTCATAATTGGTTGCCATGGCGACGATGATGTCTTAATAAGTTGCCATGGCGACGGTGATGTCATTATTGGTTGCCATGGCGACGGTGATATCATAACTGGTTGCCATGGTGACGATGATGTCATAATTGGTTGCCATGGCGACGATGATGCCTTAATACGTTGCCATGGCGATGATGTCATAATTGGTTTCCATGGCGACGGTGATGTCATAATTGGTTGCCATGGCGACGATGATGCCTTAATACATTGCCATGGCGACGGTGATGTCATAATTGGTTGCCATGGCGATGATGTCATACTTGGTTGCCATGGCGACGGTGATGTCATAATTGGTTGCAATGGTGACGATGATGTCATAATTGGTTGCCATGGCGATGGTGATGTCATAATTGGTTGCCATGGCGATGATGATGTCATAATTGGTTGCCATGTCGACGATGATGCCTTAATACGTTCCCATGGCGATGATGTCATAATTGTTTGCCATGGCGACGATCATGCCTTAATACATTGCCATGGCGATGATGTCATAATTGGTTGCCATGGCAACGGTGATGTCATAATTGGTTGCCATAGCGACGGTGATGTCATAATTGGTTGCCATGGCGACGATGATGCCTTAATACGTTGCCATGGCGACGGTGATATCATAATTGGTTGCCATGGCGACGGAGATGTCATAATTGGTTGCCATGGCGACGGTGATGTCATAATTGGTTGCCATGGCGACGATGATGCCTTAATACGTTGCCATGGTGATGATGTCATAATTGGTTGCCATGGCGACGGTGATGTCATAATTGGCTGCCATGGCGACGGTGATGTCATAATTGGTTGCCATGGCGATGATGTCATAATTGGTTGCCATGGTGACGGTGATGTCATAATTTGTTGCCATGGCGACGATGATGCCTTAATACGTTGCCATGGCGATGATGTCATAATTGGTTGCCATGGCGACAATGATGCCTTAATACGTTGCCATGGCAACGGTGATGTCATAATTGGTTGCCTTTTCGACGATGATGCCTTAATATGTTGCCATGGCGATGATGTCATAATTGGTTGCCATGGCGACGGTGATGTCATAATTGGTTGCCATGGCGACGGTGATGTCATAATTGGTTGCCATGGCGACAATAATGTCATAATTGGTTGCCATGGCGACGATGATGCCTTAATACGTTGACATGGCGATGATGTCATAATTGGTTGCCATGGCGACGGTGATGTCATAATTGGTTTCCATGGCGACGATGATGCCTTAATACGTTGCATGGCGATGATGTCATAATTGGTTGCCATGGCAAAGATGATGCCTTAATACGTTGCCATGGCGACGGTGATGTCATAATTTGTTGCCATGGTGATGATGTCATGCCATGGCGACGGTGATGTCATAATTGGTTGCTATGGCAACGATGATGTCATAATTGGTTGCCATGGAGACTATGATGCCTTAATACGTTGACATGGCGACGGTGATATCATTGGTTGCCATGGCGACGGTGATGTCATAATTGGTTGCCATGGCGACGTTGATGTCATAATTTGTTGCCATGGCAATGATGATGTCATAATTGGTTGCCATGGCGACGGTGATGTCATAATTGGTTGCCATGGCGACGATGATGCCTTAATACGTTCCCATGGCGATGATGTCATAATTGGTTGCCATGGCAACGGTGATGTCATAATTGGTTGCCATGGCGACGATGATGACTTAATACGTTGACATGGCGATGATGTCATAATTGGTTTCCATGGCGACGGTGATGTCATAATTTTTTGCCATGGCGACGGTGATGTCATAATTGGTTGCCATGGCGATGATGTCATAATTGGTTGCCATGGCGACGGTGATGTCATAATTGGTTGCCATGGCGACGATGATGCCTTAATACATTGCCATGGCGATGATGTCATAATTGGTTGCCATGGCGACGGTGATGTCATAATTGGTTGCCATGGCGACGGTGATGTCATAATTGGTTGCCATGGCAATGATGTCATAATTGGTTGCCATGGCGACGGTGATGTCATAATTGGTTGCCATGGCGACGATGATGCCTTAATACGTTGCCATGGCGATGATGTCATAATTGGTTGCCATGGCGACGGTGATGTCATAATTGGTTGCCATGGCGACGGTGATGTCATAATTGGTTGCCATGGCGACAATGATTTCATAATTGGTTGCCATAGCGACGATGATGCCTTAATACGTTGACATGGCGATGATGTCATAATTGGTTGCCATGGCGACGGTGATGTCATAATTGGTTGCCATGGCGACGATGATGCCTTAATACGTTGCCATGGCGATGATGTCATAATTGGTTGCCATGGCGACGGTGATGTCATAATTGGTTGCCATGGCGACTGTGATGTCATAATTGGTTGCCATGGCGACAATGATGTCATAATTGGTTGCCATGGCGACGATGATGCCTTAATACGTTGACATGGCGATGATGTCATAATTGGTTGCCATGGCGACGATGATGTCATAATTGGTTGCCATGGCGATTATGTCATAATTGGTTGCCATGGCGATGATGATGTCATAATTGGTTGCCATGGCGATGATGTCATAATTGGTTGCCATGGCGATGATGTCATAATTGGTTGCCATGACGATGATGTCATAATTGGTTGCCATGGTGACGATGATGCCTTAACACGTTGCCATGGCGACGGTGATGTCATAATTGGTTGCAATGGCGACGGTGATGTCATAATTGGTTGCCATGGCGACGATGATGTCTTAATAAGTTGCCATGGCGACGGTGATGTCATTATTGGTTGCCATGGCGACGGTGATATCATAACTGGTTGCCATGGTGACGATGATGTCATAATTGGTTGCCATGGCGACGATGATGCCTTAATACGTTGCCATGGCGATGATGTCATAATTGGTTTCCATGGCGACGGTGATGTCATAATTGGTTGCCATGGCGACGATGATGCCTTAATACATTGCCATGGCGACGGTGATGTCATAATTGGTTGCCATGGCGATGATGTCATACTTGGTTGCCATGGCGACGGTGATGTCATAATTGGTTGCAATGGTGACGATGATGTCATAATTGGTTGCCATGGCGATGGTGATGTCATAATTGGTTGCCATGGCGATGATGATGTCATAATTGGTTGCCATGTCGACGATGATGCCTTAATACGTTCCCATGGCGATGATGTCATAATTGTTTGCCATGGCGACGATCATGCCTTAATACATTGCCATGGCGATGATGTCATAATTGGTTGCCATGGCAACGGTGATGTCATAATTGGTTGCCATAGCGACGGTGATGTCATAATTGGTTGCCATGGCGACGATGATGCCTTAATACGTTGCCATGGCGACGGTGATATCATAATTGGTTGCCATGGCGACGGAGATGTCATAATTGGTTGCCATGGCGACGGTGATGTCATAATTGGTTGCCATGGCGACGATGATGCCTTAATACGTTGCCATGGTGATGATGTCATAATTGGTTGCCATGGCGACGGTGATGTCATAATTGGCTGCCATGGCGACGGTGATGTCATAATTGGTTGCCATGGCGATGATGTCATAATTGGTTGCCATGGCGACGGTGATGTCATAATTTGTTGCCATGGCGACGATGATGCCTTAATACGTTGCCATGGCGATGATGTCATAATTGGTTGCCATGGCGACAATGATGCCTTAATACGTTGCCATGGCAACGGTGATGTCATAATTGGTTGCCTTTTCGACGATGATGCCTTAATATGTTGCCATGGCGATGATGTCATAATTGGTTGCCATGGCGACGGTGATGTCATAATTGGTTGCCATGGCGACGGTGATGTCATAATTGGTTGCCATGGCGACAATAATGTCATAATTGGTTGCCATGGCGACGATGATGCCTTAATACGTTGACATGGCGATGATGTCATAATTGGTTGCCATGGCGACGGTGATGTCATAATTGGTTTCCATGGCGACGATGATGCCTTAATACGTTGCATGGCGATGATGTCATAATTGGTTGCCATGGCAAAGATGATGCCTTAATACGTTGCCATGGCGACGGTGATGTCATAATTTGTTGCCATGGTGATGATGTCATGCCATGGCGACGGTGATGTCATAATTGGTTGCTATGGCAACGATGATGTCATAATTGGTTGCCATGGAGACTATGATGCCTTAATACGTTGACATGGCGACGGTGATATCATTGGTTGCCATGGCGACGGTGATGTCATAATTGGTTGCCATGGCGACGTTGATGTCATAATTTGTTGCCATGGCAATGATGATGTCATAATTGGTTGCCATGGCGACGGTGATGTCATAATTGGTTGCTATGGCGACGATGATGTCATAATTGGTTGCCATGGAGACGATGATGCCTTAATACGTTGCCATGGTGACGGTGATATCATAATTGGTTGCCATGGCGACGGTGATGTCATAATTGGTTGCCATGGCGACGGTGATGCCTTGATACGTTGCCATGGCGACGGTGATGTCGTAATTGGTTGCCATGGCGACGGTGATGTCATAATTGGTTGCCATGGCGACGGTGATGTCATAATTGGTTGCCATGGCGATGATGCCTTAATACGTTGCCATGGCGACGGTGATGTCATAATTGGTTGCCATGGCGACAATGATGCCTTAATACATTGCCATGGCGATGATGTCATAATTGGTTGCCATGGTGACGGTGATGTCATAATTGGTTGCCATGGCGACGATGATGCCTTAATACGTTCCCATGGCGATGATGTCATAATTGGTTGCCATGGCAACGGTGATGTCATAATTGGTTGCCATGGCGACGATGATGACTTAATACGTTGACATGGCGATGATGTCATAATTGGTTTCCATGGCGACGGTGATGTCATAATTTTTTGCCATGGCGACGGTGATGTCATAATTGGTTGCCATGGCGATGATGTCATAATTGGTTGCCATGGCGACGGTGATGTCATAATTGGTTGCCATGGCGACGATGATGCCTTAATACATTGCCATGGCGATGATGTCATAATTGGTTGCCATGGCGACGGTGATGTCATAATTGGTTGCCATGGCGACGGTGATGTCATAATTGGTTGCCATGGCAATGATGTCATAATTGGTTGCCATGGCGACGGTGATGTCATAATTGGTTGCCATGGCGACGATGATGCCTTAATACGTTGCCATGGCGATGATGTCATAATTGGTTGCCATGGCGACGGTGATGTCATAATTGGTTGCCATGGCGACGGTGATGTCATAATTGGTTGCCATGGCGACAATGATTTCATAATTGGTTGCCATGGCGACGATGATGCCTTAATACGTTGACATGGCGATGATGTCATAATTGGTTGCCATGGCGACGGTGATGTCATAATTGGTTGCCATGGCGACGATGATGCCTTAATACGTTGCCATGGCGATGATGTCATAATTGGTTGCCATGGCGACGGTGATGTCATAATTGGTTGCCATGGCGACTGTGATGTCATAATTGGTTGCCATGGCGACAATGATGTCATAATTGGTTGCCATGGCGACGATGATGCCTTAATACGTTGACATGGCGATGATGTCATAATTGGTTGCCATGGTGACGGTGATGTCATAATTGGTTGCCATGGCGACGATGATGCCTTAATACGTTGCCATGGCGATGATGTCATAATTGGTTGCCATGGCGATGATGATGCCTTAATACGTTGCCATGGCGACGGTGATGTCATAATTTGTTGCCATGTCGATGATGATGTCATAATTGGTTGCCATGGCGACGGTGATGTCATAATTGGTTGCTATGGCTACGATGATGTCATAATTGGTTGCCATGGAGACTATGATGCCTTAATACGTTGCCATGGCGACGGTGATATCATTGGTTGCCATGGCTACGGTGATGTCATAATTGGTTGCCATGGCGGTGATGTCATAATTGGTTGCCATGGTGACGGTGATGTCATAATTGGTTGCCATGGCGACGATGATGCCTTAATACGTTGCCATGATGATGATGTCATAATTGGTTGCCATGGCGATGGTGATGTCATAATTGGTTGCCATGGCGATGGTGATGTCATAATTGGTTGCCATGGCGACAATAATGTCATAATTGGTTGCCATGGCGACGATGATGCCTTAATACGTTGACATGGCGATGATGTCATAATTGGTTGCCATGGCGACGGTGATGTCATAATTGGTTTCCATGGCGACGATGATGCCTTAATACGTTGCCATGGCGATGATGTCATAATTGGTTGCCATGGCGACGGTGATGTCATAATTGGTTGCCATGGCGACTGTGATGTCATAATTGGTTGCCATGGCGACAATGATGTCATAATTGGTTGCCATGGCGACGATGATGCCTTAATACGTTGACATGGCGATGATGTCATAATTGGTTGCCATGGCGACGATGATGTCATAATTGGTTGCCATGGCGATTATGTCATAATTGGTTGCCATGGCGATGATGATGTCATAATTGGTTGCCATGGCGATGATGTCATAATTGGTTGCCATGGCGATGATGTCATAATTGGTTGCCATGACGATGATGTCATAATTGGTTGCCATGGTGACGATGATGCCTTAACACGTTGCCATGGCGACGGTGATGTCATAATTGGTTGCAATGGCGACGGTGATGTCATAATTGGTTGCCATGGCGACGATGATGTCTTAATAAGTTGCCATGGCGACGGTGATGTCATTATTGGTTGCCATGGCGACGGTGATATCATAACTGGTTGCCATGGTGACGATGATGTCATAATTGGTTGCCATGGCGACGATGATGCCTTAATACGTTGCCATGGCGATGATGTCATAATTGGTTTCCATGGCGACGGTGATGTCATAATTGGTTGCCATGGCGACGATGATGCCTTAATACATTGCCATGGCGACGGTGATGTCATAATTGGTTGCCATGGCGATGATGTCATACTTGGTTGCCATGGCGACGGTGATGTCATAATTGGTTGCAATGGTGACGATGATGTCATAATTGGTTGCCATGGCGATGGTGATGTCATAATTGGTTGCCATGGCGATGATGATGTCATAATTGGTTGCCATGTCGACGATGATGCCTTAATACGTTCCCATGGCGATGATGTCATAATTGTTTGCCATGGCGACGATCATGCCTTAATACATTGCCATGGCGATGATGTCATAATTGGTTGCCATGGCAACGGTGATGTCATAATTGGTTGCCATAGCGACGGTGATGTCATAATTGGTTGCCATGGCGACGATGATGCCTTAATACGTTGCCATGGCGACGGTGATATCATAATTGGTTGCCATGGCGACGGAGATGTCATAATTGGTTGCCATGGCGACGGTGATGTCATAATTGGTTGCCATGGCGACGATGATGCCTTAATACGTTGCCATGGTGATGATGTCATAATTGGTTGCCATGGCGACGGTGATGTCATAATTGGCTGCCATGGCGACGGTGATGTCATAATTGGTTGCCATGGCGATGATGTCATAATTGGTTGCCATGGCGACGGTGATGTCATAATTTGTTGCCATGGCGACGATGATGCCTTAATACGTTGCCATGGCGATGATGTCATAATTGGTTGCCATGGCGACAATGATGCCTTAATACGTTGCCATGGCAACGGTGATGTCATAATTGGTTGCCTTTTCGACGATGATGCCTTAATATGTTGCCATGGCGATGATGTCATAATTGGTTGCCATGGCGACGGTGATGTCATAATTGGTTGCCATGGCGACGGTGATGTCATAATTGGTTGCCATGGCGACAATAATGTCATAATTGGTTGCCATGGCGACGATGATGCCTTAATACGTTGACATGGCGATGATGTCATAATTGGTTGCCATGGCGACGGTGATGTCATAATTGGTTTCCATGGCGACGATGATGCCTTAATACGTTGCATGGCGATGATGTCATAATTGGTTGCCATGGCAAAGATGATGCCTTAATACGTTGCCATGGCGACGGTGATGTCATAATTTGTTGCCATGGTGATGATGTCATGCCATGGCGACGGTGATGTCATAATTGGTTGCTATGGCAACGATGATGTCATAATTGGTTGCCATGGAGACTATGATGCCTTAATACGTTGACATGGCGACGGTGATATCATTGGTTGCCATGGCGACGGTGATGTCATAATTGGTTGCCATGGCGACGTTGATGTCATAATTTGTTGCCATGGCAATGATGATGTCATAATTGGTTGCCATGGCGACGGTGATGTCATAATTGGTTGCTATGGCGACGATGATGTCATAATTGGTTGCCATGGAGACGATGATGCCTTAATACGTTGCCATGGTGACGGTGATATCATAATTGGTTGCCATGGCGACGGTGATGTCATAATTGGTTGCCATGGCGACGGTGATGCCTTGATACGTTGCCATGGCGACGGTGATGTCGTAATTGGTTGCCATGGCGACGGTGATGTCATAATTGGTTGCCATGGCGACGGTGATGTCATAATTGGTTGCCATGGCGATGATGCCTTAATACGTTGCCATGGCGACGGTGATGTCATAATTGGTTGCCATGGCGACAATGATGCCTTAATACATTGCCATGGCGATGATGTCATAATTGGTTGCCATGGTGACGGTGATGTCATAATTGGTTGCCATGGCGACGATGATGCCTTAATACGTTCCCATGGCGATGATGTCATAATTGGTTGCCATGGCAACGGTGATGTCATAATTGGTTGCCATGGCGACGATGATGACTTAATACGTTGACATGGCGATGATGTCATAATTGGTTTCCATGGCGACGGTGATGTCATAATTTTTTGCCATGGCGACGGTGATGTCATAATTGGTTGCCATGGCGATGATGTCATAATTGGTTGCCATGGCGACGGTGATGTCATAATTGGTTGCCATGGCGACGATGATGCCTTAATACATTGCCATGGCGATGATGTCATAATTGGTTGCCATGGCGACGGTGATGTCATAATTGGTTGCCATGGCGACGGTGATGTCATAATTGGTTGCCATGGCAATGATGTCATAATTGGTTGCCATGGCGACGGTGATGTCATAATTGGTTGCCATGGCGACGATGATGCCTTAATACGTTGCCATGGCGATGATGTCATAATTGGTTGCCATGGCGACGGTGATGTCATAATTGGTTGCCATGGCGACGGTGATGTCATAATTGGTTGCCATGGCGACAATGATTTCATAATTGGTTGCCATGGCGACGATGATGCCTTAATACGTTGACATGGCGATGATGTCATAATTGGTTGCCATGGCGACGGTGATGTCATAATTGGTTGCCATGGCGACGATGATGCCTTAATACGTTGCCATGGCGATGATGTCATAATTGGTTGCCATGGCGACGGTGATGTCATAATTGGTTGCCATGGCGACTGTGATGTCATAATTGGTTGCCATGGCGACAATGATGTCATAATTGGTTGCCATGGCGACGATGATGCCTTAATACGTTGACATGGCGATGATGTCATAATTGGTTGCCATGGTGACGGTGATGTCATAATTGGTTGCCATGGCGACGATGATGCCTAAATACGTTGCCATGGCGATGATGTCATAATTGGTTGCCATGGCGATGATGATGCCTTAATACGTTGCCATGGCGACGGTGATGTCATAATTTGTTGCCATGTCGATGATGATGTCATAATTGGTTGCCATGGCGACGGTGATGTCATAATTGGTTGCTATGGCTACGATGATGTCATAATTGGTTGCCATGGAGACTATGATGCCTTAATACGTTGCCATGGCGACGGTGATATCATTGGTTGCCATGGCTACGGTGATGTCATAATTGGTTGCCATGGCGGTGATGTCATAATTGGTTGCCATGGTGACGGTGATGTCATAATTGGTTGCCATGGCGACGATGATGCCTTAATACGTTGCCATGATGATGATGTCATAATTGGTTGCCATGGCGATGGTGATGTCATAATTGGTTGCCATGGCGATGGTGATGTCATAATTGGTTGCCATGGCGACAATAATGTCATAATTGGTTGCCATGGCGACGATGATGCCTTAATACGTTGACATGGCGATGATGTCATAATTGGTTGCCATGGCGACGGTGATGTCATAATTGGTTTCCATGGCGACGATGATGCCTTAATACGTTGCATGGCGATGATGTCATAATTGGTTGCCATGGCAAAGATGATGCCTTAATACGTTGCCATGGCGACGGTGATGTCATAATTTGTTGCCATGGTGATGATGATGTCATACCATGGCGACGGTGATGTCATAATTGGTTGCCATGGCGACGATGATGTCATAATTGGTTGCCATGGAGACGATGATGCCTTAATACGTTGCCATGGCGATGATGTCATAAATGGTTGCCATGGCGACGGTGATGTCATAATTGATTGCCATGGCGACGATTATGCCTTAATACGTTGCCATGGCGATGATGTCATAATTGGTTGCCATGGCGACGGTGATGTCATAATTGGTTGCCATGGCGACGGTGATGTCATAATTGGTTGCCATGGCGACAATGATGTCATAATTGGTTGCCATGGCGACGATGATGCCTTAATATGTTGCCATGGCGATGATGTCATAATTGGTTGCCATGGCGACGGTGATGTCATAATTGGTTGCCATGGTGACGGTGATGTCATAATTGGTTGCCATGGCGACAATGATGTCATAATTGGTTGCCATGGTGACGATGATGCCTTAATACGTTGCCATGGCGATGATGTCATAATTGGTTGCCATGGCGACGGTGATGTCATAATTGGTTGCCATGGCGACGATGATGCCTTAATACGTTGCCATGGCGATGATGTCATAATTGGTTGCCATGGTGACGGTGATGTAATAATTGGTTGCCATGGCGATGTTGATGTCATAATTCTTTGCCATGGCGACAATGATGTCATGATTGGTTGCCATGGCGACGATGATGCCTTAATACGTTGCCATGGCGACGATGATGCCTTAATATGTTGCCATGGCGACGGTGATGTCATAATTGGTTGCCATGGCGACGGTGATGTCATAATTGGTTGCATTGGCGACGGTGATGTCATAATTGGTTGCCATGACGATGATGATGTCATAATTGGTTGCCATGGCGATGATGTCATAATTGGTTGCCATGGCGACGGTGATGTCATAATTGGTTGCCATGGCGACGATGATGCCTTAATACGTTGCCATGGCGACGGTGATGTCATAATTGGTTGCCATGGCGACGATGATGCCTTAATACGTTGCCATGGCGATGATGTCATAATTGGTTGCCATGGCGACGGTGATGTCAGAATTGGTTGCCATGGCGACGATGATGCCTTAATACGTTGCCATGGCGATGATGTCATAATTGGTTGCCATGGCGACGATGATGCCTTAATACTTTGCCATGGTGACTGTGATGTCATAGTTTGTTGCCATGGCGATGATGATGTCATAATTGTTTGCCATGGCGACGGTGATGTCATAATTGGTTGCCATGGCGACGGTGATGTCATAATTGGTTGCCATGGCGACGATGATGCCTTAATACGTTGCCATGGCGATGATGTCATAATTGGTTGCCATGGCGACGGTGATGTCATAATTGGTTGCCATGGCGACGGTGATGTCATAATTGGTTGCCATGGCGACAATGATTTCATAAATGGTTGCCATGGCGACGATGATGCCTTAATACGTTGACATGGCGATGATGTCATAATTGGTTGCCATGGCAACGGTGATGTCATAATTGGTTGCCATGGCGACGGTTATGTCATAATTGTCTGCCATGGCGACAATGATGTCATAATTGGTTGCCATGGCGACGATGATGCCTTAATACGTTGACATGGCGATGATGTCATAATTGGTTGCCATGGTGACGGTGATGTCATAATTGGTTGCCATTGCGACGATGATGCCTTAATACGTTGCCATGGCGATTATGTCATAATTGGTTGCCATGGAGATGATGATGCCTTAATACATTGCCATGGCGACGGTGATGTCATAATTTGTTGCCATGTCGATGATGATGTCATAATTGGTTGCCATGGCGACGGTGATGTCATAATTGGTTGCTATGGCGACGATGATGTCATAATTGGTTGCCATGGAGACTATGATGCCTTAATACGTTGCCATGGCGACGGTGATATCATTGGTTGCCATGGCTACGGTGATGTCATAATTGGTTGCCATGGCGGTGATGTCATAATTGGTTGCCATGGCGACGGTAATGTCATAATTGGTTGCCATGGCGACGATGATGCCTTAATACGTTGCCATGGCGATGATGTCATAATTGGTTGCCATGGTGACGGTGATGTCATAACTGGTTGCCATGGCGACGATGATGCCTTGATACGTTGCCATGGCGATGATGTCATAATTGGTTGCCATGGCAACGGTGATGTCATAATTGGTTGCCATGGCGACGATGATGCCTTAATACGTTGACATGGCGATGATGTCATAATTGGTTGCCATGGCGACGGTGATGTCATAATTTTTTGCCATGGCGACGGTGATGTCATAATTGGTTGCCATGGCGATAATGTCATAATTGGTTGCCATGGCGACGGTGATGTCATAATTGGTTGCCATGGCGACGATGATGCCTTAATACGTTGCCATGGCGATGATGTCATAATTGGTTGCCATGGCGACGGTGATGTCATAATTGGTTGCCATGGCGACTGTGATGTCATAATTGGTTGCCATGGCGACAATGATTTCATAATTGGTTGCCATGGCGACGATGATGCCTTAATACGTTGACATGGCGATGATGTCATAATTGGTTGCCATGGCGACGCTGATGTCACAATTGGTTGCCATGGCGACGATGATGCCTTAATACGTTGCCATGGCGATGATGTCATAATTGGTTGCCATGGCGACGGTGATGTCATAATTGGTTGCCATGGCGACGGTGATGTCATACTTGGTTGCCATGGCGACAATGATGTCATAATTGGTTGCCATGGCGACGATGATGCCTTAATACGTTGACAAGGCGATGATTTCATAATTGGTTGCCATGGCGACGGTGATGTCATAATTGGTTGCCATGGCGACGATGATGCCTTAATACGTTGCCATGGCGATGATGTCATAATTGGTTGCCATGGCGATGATGATGCCTTAATACGTTGCCATGGCGACGGTGATGTCATAATTTGTTGCCATGGCGATGATGATGTCATAATTGGTTGCCATGGCGATGGTGATGTCATAATTGGTTGCTATGGCGACGATGATGTCATAATTGGTTGCCATGGAGACTATGATGCCTTAGTACGTTGCCATGGCGACGGTGATATCATTGGTTGCCATGGCGACGGTGATGTCATAATTAGTTGCCATGGCGATGATGTCATAATTGGTTGCCATGGCGACGGTGATGTCATAATTGGTTGCCATGGCGACGATGATGCCTTAATACGTTGCCATGGTGATGATGTCATAATTGGTTGCCATGGCGATGGTGATGTCATAATTGGTTGCCATGGCGACGGTGATGTCATAATTGGTTGCCATGGCGACAATGATGTCATAATTGGTTGCCATGGCGACGATGATGCCTTAATACGTTGACATGGCGATGATGTCATAATTGGTTGCCATGGCGACGGTGATGTCATAATTGGTTTCCATGGCGACGATGATGCCTTAATACGTTGCATGGCGATGATGTCATAATTGGTTGCCATGGCAAAGATGATGCCTTAATACGTTGCCATGGCGACGGTGATGTCATAATTTGTTGCCATGGCGATGGTGATGTCATAATTGGTTGCCATGGCGACGGTGATTTCATAATTGGTTGCTCTGGCGACGATGATGTCATAATTGGTTGCCATGGAGATGATGATGCCTTAATACGTTGCCATGTCGATTATGTCATAAATGGTTGCCATGGCGACGGTGATGTCATAATTGGTTGCCATGGCGACGATTATGCCTTAATACGTTGCCATGGCGATGATGTCATAATTGGTTGCCATGGCGATGGTGAAGTCATAATTGGTTGCCATGGCGACGGTGATGTCACAATTGGTTGCCATGGCGACAATGATGTCATAATTGGTTGCCATGGCGACGATGATGCCTTAATACGTTGCCATGGCGATGATGTCATAATTGGTTGCCATGGCGACGGTGATGTCATAATTGGTTGCCATGGCGACGGTGATGTCATAATTGGTTGCCATGGCGATGATGTCATAATTTGTTGCCATGGCGACGGTGATGTCATAATTGGTTACCATGGCGACGATGATGCCTTAATACATTGCCATGGCGATGATGCCTTAATACATTGCCATGGCGATGATGTCATAATTGGTTGCCATGGCGACGGTGATGTCATAATTGGTTGCCATGGCGACGATGATGCCTTAATACGTTGCCATGGCGATGATGTCATAATTGGTTGCCATGGCGACGATCATGCCTTAATACGTTGCCATGGCGATGATGTCATAATTGGTTGCCATGGCGACGGTGATGTCATAATTAGTTGCCATAGCGACGGTGATGTCATAATTGGTTGCCATGGCGACGATGATGCCTTAATACGTTGCCATGGCGACGGTGATATCATAATTGGTTGCCATGGTGACGGTGATGTCATAATTGGTTGCCATGGCGACGGTGATGTCATAATTGGTTGCCATGGCGACGATGATGCCTTAATACGATGCCATGGCGATGATGTCATATTTGGTTGCCATGGCGATGGTGATGTCATAATTGGTTGCCATGGCGACGTGATGTCATAATTGGTTGCCATGGCGATGATGTCATAATTGGTTGCCATGGCGACGGTGATGTCATAATTGGTTGCCATGGCGACGATGATGCCTTAATATGTTGCCATGGCGATGATGTCATAATTGGTTGCCATGGCGACGATGATGCCTTAATACGTTGCCATGGCAACGGTGATGTCATAATTGGTTGACATGGCGACTATGATGCCTTAATACGTTGCCATGGCGATGATGTCATAATTGGTTGCCATGGCGACGGTGATGTCATAATTGGTTAACATGGCGACGGTAATGTCATAATTGGTTGACATGGCGATGATGTCATAATTGGTTGCCATGGCGATGATGATGCTTTAATACGTTGCCATGGCGACGATGAAGTCATAATTGGTTGCCATGGCGACGATGATGTCATAATTGGTTGCCATGGCGATTATGTCATAATTGGTTGCCATGGCGATGATGATGTCATAATTGGTTGCCATGGCGATGATGTCATAATTGGTTGCCATGGCGATGATGTCATAATTGGTTGCCATGACGATGATGTCATAATTGGTTGCCATGGTGACGATGATGCCTTGACACGTTGCCATGGCGACGGTGATGTCATAATTGGTTGCAATGGCGACGGTGATGTCATAATTGGTTGCCATGGCGACGATGATGTCTTAATACGTTGCCATGGCGACGGTGATGTCATAATTGGTTGCCATGGCGATGATGATGCCTTAATACGTTGCCATGGCGACGGTGATGTCATAATTTGTTGCCATGTCGATGATGATGTCATAATTGGTTGCCATGGCGACGGTGATGTCATAATTGGTTGCTATGGCTACGATGATGTCATAATTGGTTGCCATGGAGACTATGATGCCTTAATACGTTGCCATGGCGACGGTGATATCATTGGTTGCCATGGCTACGGTGATGTCATAATTGGTTGCCATGGCGGTGATGTCATAATTGGTTGCCATGGTGACGGTGATGTCATAATTGGTTGCCATGGCGACGATGATGCCTTAATACGTTGCCATGATGATGATGTCATAATTGGTTGCCATGGCGATGGTGATGTCATAATTGGTTGCCATGGCGATGGTGATGTCATAATTGGTTGCCATGGCGACAATAATGTCATAATTGGTTGCCATGGCGACGATGATGCCTTAATACGTTGACATGGCGATGATGTCATAATTGGTTGCCATGGCGACGGTGATGTCATAATTGGTTTCCATGGCGACGATGATGCCTTAATACGTTGCATGGCGATGATGTCATAATTGGTTGCCATGGCAAAGATGATGCCTTAATACGTTGCCATGGCGACGGTGATGTCATAATTTGTTGCCATGGTGATGATGATGTCATACCATGGCGACGGTGATGTCATAATTGGTTGCCATGGCGACGATGATGTCATAATTGGTTGCCATGGAGACGATGATGCCTTAATACGTTGCCATGGCGATGATGTCATAAATGGTTGCCATGGCGACGGTGATGTCATAATTGATTGCCATGGCGACGATTATGCCTTAATACGTTGCCATGGCGATGATGTCATAATTGGTTGCCATGGCGACGGTGATGTCATAATTGGTTGCCATGGCGACGGTGATGTCATAATTGGTTGCCATGGCGACAATGATGTCATAATTGGTTGCCATGGCGACGATGATGCCTTAATATGTTGCCATGGCGATGATGTCATAATTGGTTGCCATGGCGACGGTGATGTCATAATTGGTTGCCATGGTGACGGTGATGTCATAATTGGTTGCCATGGCGACAATGATGTCATAATTGGTTGCCATGGTGACGATGATGCCTTAATACGTTGCCATGGCGATGATGTCATAATTGGTTGCCATGGCGACGGTGATGTCATAATTGGTTGCCATGGCGACGATGATGCCTTAATACGTTGCCATGGCGATGATGTCATAATTGGTTGCCATGGTGACGGTGATGTAATAATTGGTTGCCATGGCGATGTTGATGTCATAATTCTTTGCCATGGCGACAATGATGTCATGATTGGTTGCCATGGCGACGATGATGCCTTAATACGTTGCCATGGCGACGATGATGCCTTAATATGTTGCCATGGCGACGGTGATGTCATAATTGGTTGCCATGGCGACGGTGATGTCATAATTGGTTGCATTGGCGACGGTGATGTCATAATTGGTTGCCATGACGATGATGATGTCATAATTGGTTGCCATGGCGATGATGTCATAATTGGTTGCCATGGCGACGGTGATGTCATAATTGGTTGCCATGGCGACGATGATGCCTTAATACGTTGCCATGGCGACGGTGATGTCATAATTGGTTGCCATGGCGACGATGATGCCTTAATACGTTGCCATGGCGATGATGTCATAATTGGTTGCCATGGCGACGGTGATGTCAGAATTGGTTGCCATGGCGACGATGATGCCTTAATACGTTGCCATGGCGATGATGTCATAATTGGTTGCCATGGCGACGATGATGCCTTAATACTTTGCCATGGTGACTGTGATGTCATAGTTTGTTGCCATGGCGATGATGATGTCATAATTGTTTGCCATGGCGACGGTGATGTCATAATTGGTTGCCATGGCGACGGTGATGTCATAATTGGTTGCCATGGCGACGATGATGCCTTAATACGTTGCCATGGCGATGATGTCATAATTGGTTGCCATGGCGACGGTGATGTCATAATTGGTTGCCATGGCGACGGTGATGTCATAATTGGTTGCCATGGCGACAATGATTTCATAAATGGTTGCCATGGCGACGATGATGCCTTAATACGTTGACATGGCGATGATGTCATAATTGGTTGCCATGGCAACGGTGATGTCATAATTGGTTGCCATGGCGACGGTTATGTCATAATTGTCTGCCATGGCGACAATGATGTCATAATTGGTTGCCATGGCGACGATGATGCCTTAATACGTTGACATGGCGATGATGTCATAATTGGTTGCCATGGTGACGGTGATGTCATAATTGGTTGCCATTGCGACGATGATGCCTTAATACGTTGCCATGGCGATTATGTCATAATTGGTTGCCATGGAGATGATGATGCCTTAATACATTGCCATGGCGACGGTGATGTCATAATTTGTTGCCATGTCGATGATGATGTCATAATTGGTTGCCATGGCGACGGTGATGTCATAATTGGTTGCTATGGCGACGATGATGTCATAATTGGTTGCCATGGAGACTATGATGCCTTAATACGTTGCCATGGCGACGGTGATATCATTGGTTGCCATGGCTACGGTGATGTCATAATTGGTTGCCATGGCGGTGATGTCATAATTGGTTGCCATGGCGACGGTAATGTCATAATTGGTTGCCATGGCGACGATGATGCCTTAATACGTTGCCATGGCGATGATGTCATAATTGGTTGCCATGGTGACGGTGATGTCATAACTGGTTGCCATGGCGACGATGATGCCTTGATACGTTGCCATGGCGATGATGTCATAATTGGTTGCCATGGCAACGGTGATGTCATAATTGGTTGCCATGGCGACGATGATGCCTTAATACGTTGACATGGCGATGATGTCATAATTGGTTGCCATGGCGACGGTGATGTCATAATTTTTTGCCATGGCGACGGTGATGTCATAATTGGTTGCCATGGCGATAATGTCATAATTGGTTGCCATGGCGACGGTGATGTCATAATTGGTTGCCATGGCGACGATGATGCCTTAATACGTTGCCATGGCGATGATGTCATAATTGGTTGCCATGGCGACGGTGATGTCATAATTGGTTGCCATGGCGACTGTGATGTCATAATTGGTTGCCATGGCGACAATGATTTCATAATTGGTTGCCATGGCGACGATGATGCCTTAATACGTTGACATGGCGATGATGTCATAATTGGTTGCCATGGCGACGCTGATGTCACAATTGGTTGCCATGGCGACGATGATGCCTTAATACGTTGCCATGGCGATGATGTCATAATTGGTTGCCATGGCGACGGTGATGTCATAATTGGTTGCCATGGCGACGGTGATGTCATACTTGGTTGCCATGGCGACAATGATGTCATAATTGGTTGCCATGGCGACGATGATGCCTTAATACGTTGACAAGGCGATGATTTCATAATTGGTTGCCATGGCGACGGTGATGTCATAATTGGTTGCCATGGCGACGATGATGCCTTAATACGTTGCCATGGCGATGATGTCATAATTGGTTGCCATGGCGATGATGATGCCTTAATACGTTGCCATGGCGACGGTGATGTCATAATTTGTTGCCATGGCGATGATGATGTCATAATTGGTTGCCATGGCGATGGTGATGTCATAATTGGTTGCTATGGCGACGATGATGTCATAATTGGTTGCCATGGAGACTATGATGCCTTAGTACGTTGCCATGGCGACGGTGATATCATTGGTTGCCATGGCGACGGTGATGTCATAATTAGTTGCCATGGCGATGATGTCATAATTGGTTGCCATGGCGACGGTGATGTCATAATTGGTTGCCATGGCGACGATGATGCCTTAATACGTTGCCATGGTGATGATGTCATAATTGGTTGCCATGGCGATGGTGATGTCATAATTGGTTGCCATGGCGACGGTGATGTCATAATTGGTTGCCATGGCGACAATGATGTCATAATTGGTTGCCATGGCGACGATGATGCCTTAATACGTTGACATGGCGATGATGTCATAATTGGTTGCCATGGCGACGGTGATGTCATAATTGGTTTCCATGGCGACGATGATGCCTTAATACGTTGCATGGCGATGATGTCATAATTGGTTGCCATGGCAAAGATGATGCCTTAATACGTTGCCATGGCGACGGTGATGTCATAATTTGTTGCCATGGCGATGGTGATGTCATAATTGGTTGCCATGGCGACGGTGATTTCATAATTGGTTGCTCTGGCGACGATGATGTCATAATTGGTTGCCATGGAGATGATGATGCCTTAATACGTTGCCATGTCGATTATGTCATAAATGGTTGCCATGGCGACGGTGATGTCATAATTGGTTGCCATGGCGACGATTATGCCTTAATACGTTGCCATGGCGATGATGTCATAATTGGTTGCCATGGCGATGGTGAAGTCATAATTGGTTGCCATGGCGACGGTGATGTCACAATTGGTTGCCATGGCGACAATGATGTCATAATTGGTTGCCATGGCGACGATGATGCCTTAATACGTTGCCATGGCGATGATGTCATAATTGGTTGCCATGGCGACGGTGATGTCATAATTGGTTGCCATGGCGACGGTGATGTCATAATTGGTTGCCATGGCGATGATGTCATAATTTGTTGCCATGGCGACGGTGATGTCATAATTGGTTACCATGGCGACGATGATGCCTTAATACATTGCCATGGCGATGATGCCTTAATACATTGCCATGGCGATGATGTCATAATTGGTTGCCATGGCGACGGTGATGTCATAATTGGTTGCCATGGCGACGATGATGCCTTAATACGTTGCCATGGCGATGATGTCATAATTGGTTGCCATGGCGACGATCATGCCTTAATACGTTGCCATGGCGATGATGTCATAATTGGTTGCCATGGCGACGGTGATGTCATAATTAGTTGCCATAGCGACGGTGATGTCATAATTGGTTGCCATGGCGACGATGATGCCTTAATACGTTGCCATGGCGACGGTGATATCATAATTGGTTGCCATGGTGACGGTGATGTCATAATTGGTTGCCATGGCGACGGTGATGTCATAATTGGTTGCCATGGCGACGATGATGCCTTAATACGATGCCATGGCGATGATGTCATATTTGGTTGCCATGGCGATGGTGATGTCATAATTGGTTGCCATGGCGACGTGATGTCATAATTGGTTGCCATGGCGATGATGTCATAATTGGTTGCCATGGCGACGGTGATGTCATAATTGGTTGCCATGGCGACGATGATGCCTTAATATGTTGCCATGGCGATGATGTCATAATTGGTTGCCATGGCGACGATGATGCCTTAATACGTTGCCATGGCAACGGTGATGTCATAATTGGTTGACATGGCGACTATGATGCCTTAATACGTTGCCATGGCGATGATGTCATAATTGGTTGCCATGGCGACGGTGATGTCATAATTGGTTAACATGGCGACGGTAATGTCATAATTGGTTGACATGGCGATGATGTCATAATTGGTTGCCATGGCGATGATGATGCTTTAATACGTTGCCATGGCGACGATGAAGTCATAATTGGTTGCCATGGCGACGATGATGTCATAATTGGTTGCCATGGCGATTATGTCATAATTGGTTGCCATGGCGATGATGATGTCATAATTGGTTGCCATGGCGATGATGTCATAATTGGTTGCCATGGCGATGATGTCATAATTGGTTGCCATGACGATGATGTCATAATTGGTTGCCATGGTGACGATGATGCCTTGACACGTTGCCATGGCGACGGTGATGTCATAATTGGTTGCAATGGCGACGGTGATGTCATAATTGGTTGCCATGGCGACGATGATGTCTTAATACGTTGCCATGGCGACGGTGATGTCATTATTGGTTGCCATGGCGACGGTGATATCATAATTGGTTGCCATGGTGACGATGATGTCATAATTGGTTGCCATGGCGACGATGATGCCTTAATACGTTGCCATGGCGATGATGTCATAATTGGTTTCCATGGCGACGGTGATGTCATAATTGGTTGCCATGGCGACGATGATGCCTTAATACATTGCCATGGCGACGGTGATGTCATAATTGGTTGCCATGGCGATGATGTCATACTTGGTTGCCATGGCGACGGTGATGTCATAATTGGTTGCAATGGTGACGATGATGTCATAATTGGTTGCCATGGCGATGGTGATGTCATAATTGGTTGCCATGGCGATGATGATGTCATAATTGGTTGCCATGTCGACGATGATGCCTTAATACGTTCCCATGGCGATGATGTCATAATTGTTTGCCATGGCGACGATCATGCCTTAATACATTGCCATGGCGATGATGTCATAATTGGTTGCCATGGCGACGGTGATGTCATAATTGGTTGCCATAGCGACGGTGATGTCATAATCGGTTGCCATGGCGACGATGATGCCTTAATACGTTGCCATGGCGACGGTGATATCATAATTGGTTGCCATGGCGACGGAGATGTCATAATTGGTTGCCATGGCGACGGTGATGTCATAATTGGTTGCCATGGCGACGATGATGCCTTAATACGTTGCCATGGTGATGATGTCATAATTGGTTGCCATGGCGACGGTGATGTCATAATTGGCTGCCATGGCGACGGTGATGTCATAATTGGTTGCCATGGCGATGATGTCATAATTGGTTGCCATGGCGACGGTGATGTCATAATTTGTTGCCATGGCGACGATGATGCCTTAATACGTTGCCATGGCGATGATGTCATAATTGGTTGCCATGGCGACAATGATGCCTTAATACGTTGCCATGGCAACGGTGATGTCATAATTGGTTGCCTTTTCGACGATGATGCCTTAATACGTTGCCATGGCGATGATGTCATAATTGGTTGCCATGGCGACGGTGATGTCATAATTGGTTGCCATGGCGACGGTGATGTCATAATTGGTTGCCATGGCGACAATAATGTCATAATTGGTTGCCATGGCGACGATGATGCCTTAATACGTTGACATGGCGATGATGTCATAATTGGTTGCCATGGCGACGGTGATGTCATAATTGGTTTCCATGGCGACGATGATGCCTTAATACGTTGCATGGCGATGATGTCATAATTGGTTGCCATGGCAAAGATGATGCCTTAATACGTTGCCATGGCGACGGTGATGTCATAATTTGTTGCCATGGTGATGATGTCATGCCATGGCGACGGTGATGTCATAATTGGTTGCTATGGCAACGATGATGTCATAATTGGTTGCCATGGAGACTATGATGCCTTAATACGTTGACATGGCGACGGTGATATCATTGGTTGCCATGGCGACGGTGATGTCATAATTGATTGCCATGGCGACGTTGATGTCATAATTTGTTGCCATGGCAATGATGATGTCATAATTGGTTGCCATGGCGACGGTGATGTCATAATTGGTTGCTATGGCGACGATGATGTCATAATTGGTTGCCATGGAGACGATGATGCCTTAATACGTTGCCATGGTGACGGTGATATCATAATTGGTTGCCATGGCGACGGTGATGTCATAATTGGTTGCCATGGCGACGGTGATGCCTTGATACGTTGCCATGGCGACGGTGATGTCGTAATTGGTTGCCATGGCGACGGTGATGTCATAATTGGTTGCCATGGCGACGGTGATGTCATAATTGGTTGCCATGGCGATGATGCCTTAATACGTTGCCATGGCGACGGTGATGTCATAATTGGTTGCCATGGCGACAATGATGCCTTAATACATTGCCATGGCGATGATGTCATAATTGGTTGCCATGGTGACGGTGATGTCATAATTGGTTGCCATGGCGACGATGATGCCTTAATACGTTCCCATGGCGATGATGTCATAATTGGTTGCCATGGCAACGGTGATGTCATAATTGGTTGCCATGGCGACGATGATGACTTAATACGTTGACATGGCGATGATGTCATAATTGGTTTCCATGGCGACGGTGATGTCATAATTTTTTGCCATGGCGACGGTGATGTCATAATTGGTTGCCATGGCGATGATGTCATAATTGGTTGCCATGGCGACGGTGATGTCATAATTGGTTGCCATGGCGACGATGATGCCTTAATACATTGCCATGGCGATGATGTCATAATTGGTTGCCATGGCGACGGTGATGTCATAATTGGTTGCCATGGCGACGGTGATGTCATAATTGGTTGCCATGGCAATGATGTCATAATTGGTTGCCATGGCGACGGTGATGTCATAATTGGTTGCCATGGCGACGATGATGCCTTAATACGTTGCCATGGCGATGATGTCATAATTGGTTGCCATGGCGACGGTGATGTCATAATTGGTTGCCATGGCGACGATGATGCCTAAATACATTGCCATGGCGATGATGTCATAATTGGTTGCCATGGCGACGGTGATGCCATAATTGGTTGCCATGGCGACGGTGATGTCATAATTGGTTGCCATGGCGATGATGTCATAATTGGTTGCCATGGCGACGGTGATGTCATAATTGGTTGCCATGGCGATGATGATGCCTTAATACGTTGCCATGGCGACGGTTATGTCATAATTTGTTGCCATGGCGATGATGATGTCATAATTGGTTGCCATGGCGATAGTGATGTCATAATTGGTTGCCATGGCGACGGTGATGTCATAATTGGTTGCCATGGCGACAATGATGTCATAACTGGTTGCCATGGCGACGATGATGCCTTAATACGTTGACATGGCGATGATGTCATAATTGGTTGCCATGGCGACGGTGATGTCATAATTGGTTTCCATGGCGACGATGATGCCTTAATACGTTGCATGGCGATGATGTCATAATTGGTTGCCATGGCAAAGATGATGCCTTAATACGTTGCCATGGCGACGGTGATGTCATAATTTGTTGCCATGGCGATGATGATGTCATAATTGGTTGCCATGGCGACGGTGATGTCATAATTGGTTGCTATGGCGACGATGATGTCATAATTGGTTGCCATGGAGACGATGATGCCTTAATACGTTGCCATGGCGATGATGTCATAAATGGTTGCCATGGCGACGGTGATGTCATAATTGGTTGCCATGGCAACGATTATGCCTTAATACGTTGCCACGGTGATGATGTCATAATTGGTTGCCATGGCGACGGTGATGTCATAATTGGTTGCCATGGCGACGGTGATGTCATAATTGGTTGCCATGGCGACAATGATGTCATAATTGGTTGCCATGGCGACGATGATGCCTTAATACGTTGCCATGGCGATGATGTCATAATTGGTTGCCATGGCGACGGTGATGTCATAATTGGTTGCCATGGCGACGGTGATGTCATAATTGGTTGCCATGGCGATGATGTCATAATTTGTTGCCATGGCGACGATGATGTCATAATTGGTTGCCATGGCGACGATGATGCCTTAATACATTGCCATGGCGATGATGTCATAATTGGTTGCCATGGTGACGGTGATGTCATAATTGGTTGCCATGGCGACGATGATGCCTTAATACGTTGCCATGGCGATGATGTCATAATTGGTTGCCACGGCGACGATCATGCCTTAATACGTTGCCATGGCGATGATGTCATAATTGGTTGCCATGGCGACGGTGATGTCATAATTAGTTGCCATAGCGACGGTGATGTCACAATTGGTTGCCATGGCGACGATGATGCCTTAATACGTTGCCATGGCGACGGTGATATCATAATTGGTTGCCATGGTGACGGTGATGTCATAATTGGTTGCCATGGCGACGGTGATGTCATAATTGGTTGCCATGGCGACGATGATGCCTTAATACGTTGCCATGGCGATGATGTCATAATTGGTTGCCATGGCGATGGTGATGTCATAATTGGTTGCCATGGCGACGATGATGCCTTAATACGTTGCCATGGCGATGATGTCATAATTGGTTGCCATGGCGAAGGTGATGTCATAATTGGTTAACATGGCGACGGTAATGTCATAATTGGTTGACATGGCGATGATGTCATGTTTGGTTGCCATGGCGACGGTGATGTCATAATTGGTTGCCATGGCGACGATGATGCCTTAATACGTTGTCATGGAGATGATATCATAATTGGTTGCCATGGCGACAGTGATGTCATAATTGGTTGCCATGGCGACGATGATGCCTTAATACGTTGCCATGGCGATGATGTCATAATTGGTTGCCATGGCGACGATCATGCCTTAATACGTTGCCATGGCGATGATGTCATAATTGGTTGCCTTGGCGACGTGATGTCATAATTTGTTGCCATGGCGATGGTGATGTCATAATTGGTTGCCATGGCGACGATGATGCCTTAATACGTTGCCATGGCGACGGTGATGTCATAATTCATTTGCCATGGCGACGGTGATGTCATAATTGGTTGCCGTGGACACGGTGATGTCATAATTAGTTGCCATGGCGACGGTGATGTCATAATTGGTTGCCATGACGATGATGATGTCATAATTGGTTGCCATGGCTATGATATCATAATTGGTTGCCATGGCGATGATGTCATAATTGGTCGCCATGGCGATTATGTCATAATTGGTTGCCATGGTGATTAAGTCATAATTGGTTGCCATGGCGATGATGTCATATTAGGTTGCCATGGCGACGGTGATGTCATAATTGGTTGCCATGGCGATGATGTCATAATTGGTTGCCATGGCGACGGTGATGTCATAATTGGTTGCCATGGCGATGATGCCTTAATACGTTTCAATGGCGACGGTGATGTCATAATTGGTTGCCATGGCGACGATGATGTCATAATTGGTTGCCATGGCGACGATGATGTCATAATTGGTTGCCATGGCGACGATGCTGCCTTAATACGTTGCCATGGCGATGATGTCATAATTGGTTGCCATGGCGATGATGATGTCATAATTGGTTGCCATGGCGATGATGATGTCATAATTGGTTGCCATGGCGATGATGATGTCATAATTGGTTGCCATGGCGATGATGTCATAATTGGTTGACATGACGATGATGTCATAATTGGTTGCCATGGTGACGATGATGCCTTAACACGTTGCCATGGCGACGGTGATGTCATAATTGGTTGCCATGGCGACGGTGATGTCATAATTGGTTGCCATGGCGACGATGATGTCTTAATACGTTGCCATGGCGATGATGTCATTATTGGTTGCCATGGCGACGGTGATATCATAATTGGTTGCCATGGCAACGATGATGTCATAATTGGTTGCCATGGCAACGATGATGCCTTAATACGTTGCCATGGCGATGATGTCATAATTGGTTGCCATGGCGACGGTGATGTCATAATTGGTTGCCATGGCGACGATGATGCCTTAATACGTTGACATGGCGACGGTGATGTCATAATTGGTTGCCATGGCGATGATGTCATACTTGGTTGCCATGGCGACGGTGATGTCATAATTGGTTGCAATGGCGACGATGATGTCATAATTGGTTGCCATGGCGACGGTGATGTCATAATTGGTTGCCATGGCGATGATGATGTCATAATTGGTTGCCATGGTGACGATGATGCCTTAATACGTTGCCATAGCGATGATGTCATAATTGGTTGCCATGGCGACGATCATGCCTTAATACGTTGCCATGGCGATGATGTCATAATTAGGTTGCCATGGCGACGGTGATGTCATAATTGGTTGCCATAGCGACGGTGATGTCATAATTGGTTGCCATGGCGACGATGATGCCTTAATACGTTGCCATGGCGACGGTGATATCATAATTGGTTGCCATGGCGACGGTGATGTCATAATTGGTTGCCATGGCGACGGTGATGTCATAATTGGTTGCCATGGCGACGATGATGCCTTAATACGTTGCCATGGCGATGATGTCATAATTGGTTGCCATGGCGACGGTGATGTCATAATTGGTTGCCATGGTGACGGTGATGTCATAATTGGTTGCCATGGCGATGATGTCATAATTGGTTGCCATGGCGACGGTGATGTCATAATTGGTTGCCATGGCGACGATGATGCCTTAATACGTTGCCATGGCGATGATGTCATAATTGGTTGCCATGGCGACAATGATGCCTTAATACGTTGCCATGGCAACGGTGATGTCATAATTGGTTGCCATGGCGACGATGATGCCTTAATACGATGCCATGGCGATGATGTCATAATTGGTTGCCATGGCGACGGTGATGTCATAATTGGTTGCCATGGCGACGATGATGCCTTAATACGTTGCCATGGCGACGGTGATGTCATAATTGGTTGCCATGGCGACGGTGATGTCATAATTTGTTGCCATGGCGACGGTGATGTCATAATTGGTTGCTATGGTGACGATGATGTCATAATTGGTTGCCATGGAGACGATGATGCCTTAATACGTTGCCATGGCGACGGTGATATCATAATTGGTTGCCATGGCGACGATGATGCCTTAATACGTTGCCATGGCGACGGTGATATCATAATTGGTTGCCATGGTGACGGTGATGTCATAATTGGTTGCCATGGCGACGGTGATGCCTTGATACGTTGCCATGGCGACGGTGATGTCGTAATTGGTTGCCATGGTGACGGTGATGTCATAATTGGTTGCCATGGCGACGGTGATGTCATAATTGGTTGCCATGGCGATGATGCCTTAATACGTTGCCATGGTGACGGTGATGTCATAATTGGTCGTCATGCATGACGCCACTGCAGCTAGGCGTGGGAGCGCCGCTATCTAGCACCACTGCACCAGCCATCTTTCTTGGGCTATTCTCTTGGGAGTTCTGTTCTTCCTTATTCAAAGATCCGAATTTCAATTCAGCGATAAAAGTGATAAAGGCTCGGATTGAGCCGAAACGTCGTATTAAATTATATCGCTTCTACTTCGTGCTATATATACTTGTTTGGCTCCCACATGTTTTGTATATAATAAAAATAAGCACTTATTGCATATAGAAACCCCTCTGAGTGTGCGGTGAATTATATTATTATTGGTAATAGGACCTAAAGGTCTGTTACACCTGCACCTCGCTATTGGACTTGAGTGCACGCTAACCTCCTGGTTATAATTGGTTGCCATGGCAACGGTGATGTCATAATTGGTTGCCATGGCGACGATGATGCCTTAATACGTTGACATGGCGATGATGTCATAATTGGTTTCCATGGCGACGGTGATGTCATAATTTTTTGCCATGGCGACGGTGATGTCATAATTGGTTGCCATGGCGATGATGTCATAATTGGTTGCCATGGCGACAATGATGCCTTAATACATTGCCATGGCAATGATGTCATAATTGGTTGCCATGGCGACGGTGATGTCATAATTGGTTGCCATGGAGACGGTGATGTCATAATTGGTTGCCATGGCAATGATGTCATAATTGGTTGCCATGGCGACGGTGATGTCATAATTGGTTACCATGGCGACGATGATGCCTTAATACGTTGCCATGGCGATGATGTCATAATTGGTTGCCATGGCGACGGTGATGTCATAATTGGTTGCCATGGCGACGGTGATGTCATAATTGGTTGCCATGGCGACAATGATTTCATAAATGGTTGCCATGGCGACGATGATGCCTTAATACGTTGACATGGCGATGATGTCATAATTGGTTGCCATGGCAACGGTGATGTCATAATTGGTTGCCATGGCGACGGTTATGTCATAATTGGCTGCCATGGCGACAATGATGTCATAATTGGTTGCCATGGCGACGATGATGCCTTAATACGTTGACATGGCGATGATGTCATAATTGATTGCCATGGTGACGGTGATGTCATAATTGGTTGCCATTGCGACGATGATGCCTTAATACGTTGCCATGGCGATTATGTCATAATTGGTTGCCATGGAGATGATGATGCCTTAATACATTGCCATGGCGACGGTGATGTCATAATTTGTTGCCATGTCGATGATGATGTCATAATTGGTTGCCATGGCGACGGTGATGTCATAATTGGTTGCTATGGCGACGATGATGTCATAATTGGTTGCCATGGAGACTATGATGCCTTAATACGTTGCCATGGCGACGGTGATATCATTGGTTGCCATGGCTACGGTGATGTCATAATTGGTTGCCATGGCGGTGATGTCTTAATTTTTTGCCATGGCGACGGTAATGTCATAATTGGTTGCCATGGCGATGATGATGCCTTAATACGTTGCCATGGCGATGATATCATAATTGGTTGCCATGGTGACGGTGATGTCATAACTGGTTGCCATGGCGACGATGATGCCTTGATACGTTGCCATGGCGATGATGTCATAATTGGTTGCCATGGCAACGGTGATGTCATAATTGGTTGCCATGGCGACGATGATGCCTTAATACGTTGACATGGCGATGATGTCATAATTGGTTGCCATGGCGACGGTGATGTCATAATTTTTTGCCATGGCGACGGTGATGTCATAATTGGTTGCCATGGCGATAATGTCATAATTGGTTGCCATGGCGACGGTGATGTCATAATTGGTTGCCATGGCGACGATGATGCCTTAATACGTTGCCATGGCGATGATGTCATAATTGGTTGCCATGGCGACGGTGATGTCATAATTGGTTGCCATGGCGACTGTGATGTCATAATTGGTTGCCATGGCGACAATGATTTCATAATTGGTTGCCATGGCGACGATGATGCCTTAATACGTTGACATGGCGATGATGTCATAATTGGTTGCCATGGCGACGCTGATGTCACAATTGGTTGCCATGGCGACGATGATGCCTTAATACGTTGCCATGGCGATGATGTCATAATTGGTTGCCATGGCGACGGTGATGTCATAATTGGTTGCCATGGCGACGGTGATGTCATAATTGGTTGCCATGGCGACAATGATGTCATAATTGGTTGCCATGGCGACGATGATGCCTTAATACGTTGACAAGGCGATGATTTCATAATTGGTTGCCATGGCGACGGTGATGTCATAATTGGTTGCCATGGCGACGATGATGCCTTAATACGTTGCCATGGCGATGATGTCATAATTGGTTGCCATGGCGATGATGATGCCTTAATACGTTGCCATGGCGACGGTGATGTCATAATTTGTTGCCATGGCGATGATGATGTCATAATTGGTTGCCATGGCGATGGTGATGTCATAATTGGTTGCTATGGCGACGATGATGTCATAATTGGTTGCCATGGAGACTATGATGCCTTAATACGTTGCCATGGCGACGGTGATATCATTGGTTGCCATGGCGACGGTGATGTCATAATTAGTTGCCATGGCGATGATGTCATAATTGGTTGCCATGGCGACGGTGATGTCATAATTGGTTGCCATGGCGACGATGATGCCTTAATACGTTGCCATGGTGATGATGTCATAATTGGTTGCCATGGCGATGGTGATGTCATAATTGGTTGCCATGGCGACGGTGATGTCATAATTGGTTGCCATGGCGACAATGATGTCATAATTGGTTGCCATGGCGACGATGATGCCTTAATACGTTGACATGGCGATGATGTCATAATTGGTTGCCATGGCGACGGTGATGTCATAATTGGTTTCCATGGCGACGATGATGCCTTAATACGTTGCATGGCGATTATGTCATAATTGGTTGCCATGGCAAAGATGATGCCTTAATACGTTGCCATGGCGACGGTGATGTCATAATTTGTTGCCATGGCGATGGTGATGTCATAATTGGTTGCCATGGCGACGGTGATTTCATAATTGGTTGCTCTGGCGACGATGATGTCATAATTGGTTGCCATGGAGATGATGATGCCTTAATACGTTGCCATGTCGATTATGTCATAAATGGTTGCCATGGCGACGGTGATGTCATAATTGGTTGCCATGGCGACGATTATGCCTTAATACGTTGCCATGGCGATGATGTCATAATTGGTTGCCATGGCGATGGTGAAGTCATAATTGGTTGCCATGGCGACGGTGATGTCACAATTGGTTGCCATGGCGACAATGATGTCATAATTGGTTGCCATGGCGACGATGATGCCTTAATACGTTGCCATGGCGATGATGTCATAATTGGTTGCCATGGCGACGGTGATGTCATAATTGGTTGCCATCGCGACGGTGATGTCATAATTGGTTGCCATGGCGATGATGTCATAATTTGTTGCCATGGCGACGGTGATGTCATAATTGGTTACCATGGCGACGATGATGCCTTAATACATTGCCATGGCGATGATGCCTTAATACATTGCCATGGCGATGATGTCATAATTGGTTGCCATGGCGACGGTGATGTCATAATTGGTTGCCATGGCGACGATGATGCCTTAATACGTTGCCATGGCGATGATGTCATAATTGGTTGCCATGGCGACGATCATGCCTTAATACGTTGCCATGGCGATGATGTCATAATTGGTTGCCATGGCGACGGTGATGTCATAATTAGTTGCCATAGCGACGGTGATGTCATAATTGGTTGCCATGGCGACGATGATGCCTTAATACGTTGCCATGGCGACGGTGATATCATAATTGGTTGCCATGGTGACGGTGATGTCATAATTTGTTGCCATGGCGACGGTGATGTCATAATTGGTTGCCATGGCGACGATGATGCCTTAATACGTTGCCATGGCGATGATGTCATATTTGGTTGCCATGGCGATGGTGATGTCATAATTGGTTGCCATGGCGACGTGATGTCATAATTGGTTGCCATGGCGATGATGTCATAATTGGTTGCCATGGCGACGGTGATGTCATAATTGGTTGCCATGGCGACGATGATGCCTTAATATGTTGCCATGGCGATGATGTCATAATTGGTTGCCATGGCGACGATGATGCCTTAATACGTTGCCATGGCAACGGTGATGTCATAATTGGTTGACATGGCGACTATGATGCCTTAATACGTTGCCATGGCGATGATGTCATAATTGGTTGCCATGGCGACGGTGATGTCATAATTGGTTAACATGGCGACGGTAATGTCATAATTGGTTGACATGGCGATGATGTCATAATTGGTTGCCATGGCGATGATGATGCTTTAATACGTTGCCATGGCGACGATGAAGTCATAATTGGTTGCCATGGCGACGATGATGTCATAATTGGTTGCCATGGCGATTATGTCATAATTGGTTGCCATGGCGATGATGATGTCATAATTGGTTGCCATGGCGATGATGTCATAATTGGTTGCCATGGCGATGATGTCATAATTGGTTGCCATGACGATGATGTCATAATTGGTTGCCATGGTGACGATGATGCCTTAACACGTTGCCATGGCGACGGTGATGTCATAATTGGTTGCAATGGCGACGGTGATGTCATAATTGGTTGCCATGGCGACGATGATGTCTTAATACGTTGCCATGGCGACGGTGATGTCATTATTGGTTGCCATGGCGACGGTGATATCATAACTGGTTGCCATGGTGACGATGATGTCATAATTGGTTGCCATGGCGACGATGATGCCTTAATACATTGCCATGGCGATGATGTCATAATTGGTTTCCATGGCGACGGTGATGTCATAATTGGTTGCCATGGCGACGATGATGCCTTAATACATTGCCATGGCGACGGTGATGTCATAATTGGTTGCCATGGCGATGATGTCATACTTGGTTGCCATGGCGACGGTGATGTCATAATTGGTTGCAATGGTGACGATGATGTCATAATTGGTTGCCATGGCGATGGTGATGTCATAATTGGTTGCCATGGCGATGATGATGTCATAATTGGTTGCCATGTCGACGATGATGCCTTAATACGTTCCCATGGCGATGATGTCATAATTGTTTGCCATGGCGACGATCATGCCTTAATACATTGCCATGGCGATGATGTCATAATTGGTTGCCATGGCGACGGTGATGTCATAATTGGTTGCCATAGCGACGGTGATGTCATAATTGGTTGCCATGGCGACGATGATGCCTTAATACGTTGCCATGGCGACGGTGATATCATAATTGGTTGCCATGGCGACGGAGATGTCATAATTGGTTGCCATGGCGACGGTGATGTCATAATTGGTTGCCATGGCGACGATGATGCCTTAATACGTTGCCATGGTGATGATGTCATAATTGGTTGCCATGGCGACGGTGATGTCATAATTGGCTGCCATGGCGACGGTGATGTCATAATTGGTTGCCATGGCGATGATGTCATAATTGGTTGCCATGGCGACGGTGATGTCATAATTTGTTGCCATGGCGACGATGATGCCTTAATACGTTGCCATGGCGATGATGTCATAATTGGTTGCCATGGCGACAATGATGCCTTAATACGTTGCCATGGCAACGGTGATGTCATAATTGGTTGCCTTTTCGACGATGATGCCTTAATACGTTGCCATGGCGATGATGTCATAATTGGTTGCCATGGCGACGGTGATGTCATAATTGGTTGCCATGGCGACGGTGATGTCATAATTGGTTGCCATGGCGACAATAATGTCATAATTGGTTGCCATGGCGACGATGATGCCTTAATACGTTGACATGGCGATGATGTCATAATTGGTTGCCATGGCGACGGTGATGTCATAATTGGTTTCCATGGCGACGATGATGCCTTAATACGTTGCATGGCGATGATGTCATAATTGGTTGCCATGGCAAAGATGATGCCTTAATACGTTGCCATGGCGACGGTGATGTCATAATTTGTTGCCATGGTGATGATGTCATGCCATGGCGACGGTGATGTCATAATTGGTTGCTATGGCAACGATGATGTCATAATTGGTTGCCATGGAGACTATGATGCCTTAATACGTTGACATGGCGACGGTGATATCATTGGTTGCCATGGCGACGGTGATGTCATAATTGGTTGCCATGGCGACGTTGATGTCATAATTTGTTGCCATGGCAATGATGATGTCATAATTGGTTGCCATGGCGACGGTGATGTCATAATTGGTTGCTATGGCGACAATGATGTCATAATTGGTTGCCATGGAGACGATGATGCCTTAATACGTTGCCATGGTGACGGTGATATCATAATTGGTTGCCATGGCGACGGTGATGTCATAATTGGTTGCCATGGCGATGGTGATGCCTTGATACGTTGCCATGGCGACGGTGATGTCGTAATTGGTTGCCATGGCGACGGTGATGTCATAATTGGTTGCCATGGCGACGGTGATGTCATAATTGGTTGCCATGGCGATGATGCCTTAATACGTTGCCATGGCGACGGTGATGTCATAATTGGTTGCCATGGCGACAATGATGCCTTAATACATTGCCATGGCGATGATGTCATAATTGGTTGCCATGGTGACGGTGATGTCATAATTGGTTGCCATGGCGACGATGATGCCTTAATACGTTCCCATGGCGATGATGTCATAATTGGTTGCCATGGCAACGGTGATGTCATAATTGGTTGCCATGGCGACGATGATGACTTAATACGTTGACATGGCGATGATGTCATAATTGGTTTCCATGGCGACGGTGATGTCATAATTTTTTGCCATGGCGACGGTGATGTCATAATTGGTTGCCATGGCGATGATGTCATAATTGGTTGCCATGGCGACGGTGATGTCATAATTGGTTGCCATGGCGACGATGATGCCTTAATACATTGCCATGGCGATGATGTCATAATTGGTTGCCATGGCGACGGTGATGTCATAATTGGTTGCCATGGCGACGGTGATGTCATAATTGGTTGCCATGGCAATGATGTCATAATTGGTTGCCATGGCGACGGTGATGTCATAATTGGTTGCCATGGCGACGATGATGCCTTAATACGTTGCCATGGCGATGATGTCATAATTGGTTGCCATGGCGACGGTGATGTCATAATTGGTTGCCATGGCGACGGTGATGTCATAATTGGTTGCCATGGCGACAATGATTTCATAATTGGTTGCCATAGCGACGATGATGCCTTAATACGTTGACATGGCGATGATGTCATAATTGGTTGCCATGGCGACGGTGATGTCATAATTGGTTGCCATGGCGACGATGATGCCTTAATACGTTGCCATGGCGATGATGTCATAATTGGTTGCCATGGCGACGGTGATGTCATAATTGGTTGCCATGGCGACTGTGATGTCATAATTGGTTGCCATGGCGACAATGATGTCATAATTGGTTGCCATGGCGACGATGATGCCTTAATACGTTGACATGGCGATGATGTCATAATTGGTTGCCATGGCGACGATGATGTCATAATTGGTTGCCATGGCGATTATGTCATAATTGGTTGCCATGGCGATGATGATGTCATAATTGGTTGCCATGGCGATGATGTCATAATTGGTTGCCATGGCGATGATGTCATAATTGGTTGCCATGACGATGATGTCATAATTGGTTGCCATGGTGACGATGATGCCTTAACACGTTGCCATGGCGACGGTGATGTCATAATTGGTTGCAATGGCGACGGTGATGTCATAATTGGTTGCCATGGCGACGATGATGTCTTAATACGTTGCCATGGCGACGGTGATGTCATTATTGGTTGCCATGGCGACGGTGATATCATAACTGGTTGCCATGGTGACGATGATGTCATAATTGGTTGCCATGGCGACGATGATGCCTTAATACGTTGCCATGGCGATGATGTCATAATTGGTTTCCATGGCGACGGTGATGTCATAATTGGTTGCCATGGCGACGATGATGCCTTAATACATTGCCATGGCGACGGTGATGTCATAATTGGTTGCCATGGCGATGATGTCATACTTGGTTGCCATGGCGACGGTGATGTCATAATTGGTTGCAATGGTGACGATGATGTCATAATTGGTTGCCATGGCGATGGTGATGTCATAATTGGTTGCCATGGCGATGATGATGTCATAATTGGTTGCCATGTCGACGATGATGCCTTAATACGTTCCCATGGCGATGATGTCATAATTGTTTGCCATGGCGACGATCATGCCTTAATACATTGCCATGGCGATGATGTCATAATTGGTTGCCATGGCAACGGTGATGTCATAATTGGTTGCCATAGCGACGGTGATGTCATAATTGGTTGCCATGGCGACGATGATGCCTTAATACGTTGCCATGGCGACGGTGATATCATAATTGGTTGCCATGGCGACGGAGATGTCATAATTGGTTGCCATGGCGACGGTGATGTCATAATTGGTTGCCATGGCGACGATGATGCCTTAATACGTTGCCATGGTGATGATGTCATAATTGGTTGCCATGGCGACGGTGATGTCATAATTGGCTGCCATGGCGACGGTGATGTCATAATTGGTTGCCATGGCGATGATGTCATAATTGGTTGCCATGGCGACGGTGATGTCATAATTTGTTGCCATGGCGACGATGATGCCTTAATACGTTGCCATGGCGATGATGTCATAATTGGTTGCCATGGCGACAATGATGCCTTAATACGTTGCCATGGCAACGGTGATGTCATAATTGGTTGCCTTTTCGACGATGATGCCTTAATATGTTGCCATGGCGATGATGTCATAATTGGTTGCCATGGCGACGGTGATGTCATAATTGGTTGCCATGGCGACGGTGATGTCATAATTGGTTGCCATGGCGACAATAATGTCATAATTGGTTGCCATGGCGACGATGATGCCTTAATACGTTGACATGGCGATGATGTCATAATTGGTTGCCATGGCGACGGTGATGTCATAATTGGTTTCCATGGCGACGATGATGCCTTAATACGTTGCATGGCGATGATGTCATAATTGGTTGCCATGGCAAAGATGATGCCTTAATACGTTGCCATGGCGACGGTGATGTCATAATTTGTTGCCATGGTGATGATGTCATGCCATGGCGACGGTGATGTCATAATTGGTTGCTATGGCAACGATGATGTCATAATTGGTTGCCATGGAGACTATGATGCCTTAATACGTTGACATGGCGACGGTGATATCATTGGTTGCCATGGCGACGGTGATGTCATAATTGGTTGCCATGGCGACGTTGATGTCATAATTTGTTGCCATGGCAATGATGATGTCATAATTGGTTGCCATGGCGACGGTGATGTCATAATTGGTTGCTATGGCGACGATGATGTCATAATTGGTTGCCATGGAGACGATGATGCCTTAATACGTTGCCATGGTGACGGTGATATCATAATTGGTTGCCATGGCGACGGTGATGTCATAATTGGTTGCCATGGCGACGGTGATGCCTTGATACGTTGCCATGGCGACGGTGATGTCGTAATTGGTTGCCATGGCGACGGTGATGTCATAATTGGTTGCCATGGCGACGGTGATGTCATAATTGGTTGCCATGGCGATGATGCCTTAATACGTTGCCATGGCGACGGTGATGTCATAATTGGTTGCCATGGCGACAATGATGCCTTAATACATTGCCATGGCGATGATGTCATAATTGGTTGCCATGGTGACGGTGATGTCATAATTGGTTGCCATGGCGACGATGATGCCTTAATACGTTCCCATGGCGATGATGTCATAATTGGTTGCCATGGCAACGGTGATGTCATAATTGGTTGCCATGGCGACGATGATGACTTAATACGTTGACATGGCGATGATGTCATAATTGGTTTCCATGGCGACGGTGATGTCATAATTTTTTGCCATGGCGACGGTGATGTCATAATTGGTTGCCATGGCGATGATGTCATAATTGGTTGCCATGGCGACGGTGATGTCATAATTGGTTGCCATGGCGACGATGATGCCTTAATACATTGCCATGGCGATGATGTCATAATTGGTTGCCATGGCGACGGTGATGTCATAATTGGTTGCCATGGCGACGGTGATGTCATAATTGGTTGCCATGGCAATGATGTCATAATTGGTTGCCATGGCGACGGTGATGTCATAATTGGTTGCCATGGCGACGATGATGCCTTAATACGTTGCCATGGCGATGATGTCATAATTGGTTGCCATGGCGACGGTGATGTCATAATTGGTTGCCATGGCGACGGTGATGTCATAATTGGTTGCCATGGCGACAATGATTTCATAATTGGTTGCCATGGCGACGATGATGCCTTAATACGTTGACATGGCGATGATGTCATAATTGGTTGCCATGGCGACGGTGATGTCATAATTGGTTGCCATGGCGACGATGATGCCTTAATACGTTGCCATGGCGATGATGTCATAATTGGTTGCCATGGCGACGGTGATGTCATAATTGGTTGCCATGGCGACTGTGATGTCATAATTGGTTGCCATGGCGACAATGATGTCATAATTGGTTGCCATGGCGACGATGATGCCTTAATACGTTGACATGGCGATGATGTCATAATTGGTTGCCATGGTGACGGTGATGTCATAATTGGTTGCCATGGCGACGATGATGCCTTAATACGTTGCCATGGCGATGATGTCATAATTGGTTGCCATGGCGATGATGATGCCTTAATACGTTGCCATGGCGACGGTGATGTCATAATTTGTTGCCATGTCGATGATGATGTCATAATTGGTTGCCATGGCGACGGTGATGTCATAATTGGTTGCTATGGCTACGATGATGTCATAATTGGTTGCCATGGAGACTATGATGCCTTAATACGTTGCCATGGCGACGGTGATATCATTGGTTGCCATGGCTACGGTGATGTCATAATTGGTTGCCATGGCGGTGATGTCATAATTGGTTGCCATGGTGACGGTGATGTCATAATTGGTTGCCATGGCGACGATGATGCCTTAATACGTTGCCATGATGATGATGTCATAATTGGTTGCCATGGCGATGGTGATGTCATAATTGGTTGCCATGGCGATGGTGATGTCATAATTGGTTGCCATGGCGACAATAATGTCATAATTGGTTGCCATGGCGACGATGATGCCTTAATACGTTGACATGGCGATGATGTCATAATTGGTTGCCATGGCGACGGTGATGTCATAATTGGTTTCCATGGCGACGATGATGCCTTAATACGTTGCATGGCGATGATGTCATAATTGGTTGCCATGGCAAAGATGATGCCTTAATACGTTGCCATGGCGACGGTGATGTCATAATTTGTTGCCATGGTGATGATGATGTCATACCATGGCGACGGTGATGTCATAATTGGTTGCCATGGCGACGATGATGTCATAATTGGTTGCCATGGAGACGATGATGCCTTAATACGTTGCCATGGCGATGATGTCATAAATGGTTGCCATGGCGACGGTGATGTCATAATTGATTGCCATGGCGACGATTATGCCTTAATACGTTGCCATGGCGATGATGTCATAATTGGTTGCCATGGCGACGGTGATGTCATAATTGGTTGCCATGGCGACGGTGATGTCATAATTGGTTGCCATGGCGACAATGATGTCATAATTGGTTGCCATGGCGACGATGATGCCTTAATATGTTGCCATGGCGATGATGTCATAATTGGTTGCCATGGCGACGGTGATGTCATAATTGGTTGCCATGGTGACGGTGATGTCATAATTGGTTGCCATGGCGACAATGATGTCATAATTGGTTGCCATGGTGACGATGATGCCTTAATACGTTGCCATGGCGATGATGTCATAATTGGTTGCCATGGCGACGGTGATGTCATAATTGGTTGCCATGGCGACGATGATGCCTTAATACGTTGCCATGGCGATGATGTCATAATTGGTTGCCATGGTGACGGTGATGTAATAATTGGTTGCCATGGCGATGTTGATGTCATAATTCTTTGCCATGGCGACAATGATGTCATGATTGGTTGCCATGGCGACGATGATGCCTTAATATGTTGCCATGGCGACGGTGATGTCATAATTTGTTGCCATGGCGATGATGATGTCATAATTGGTTGCCATGGCGACGGTGATGTCATAATTGGTTGCCATGGCGACGATGATGCCTTAATACGTTGCCATGGCAATGATGTCATAAATGGTTGCCATGGCGACGGTGATGTCATAATTCGTTTGCCATGGTGACGGTGATGTCATAATTGGTTGCCATGGTGACGGTGATGTCATAATTGGTTGCCATGGCGACGGTGATGTCATAATTGGTTGCCATGACGATGATGATGTCATAATTGGTTGCCATGGCGATGATGTCATAATTGGTTGCCATGGCGATTATGTCATAATTGGTTGCCATGGCGACGATGATACCTTAATACGTTGCCATGGCGATGAAGTCATAATTGGTTGCCATGGCGATGATGATGTCATAATAGGTTGCCATGGCGACGGTGAGGTCATAATTGGTTGCCATGGCGATGATGTCATAATAGGTTGCCATGGCGATGATGTCATAATAGGTTGCCATGGCGACGGTGATGTCATAATTGGTTGCCATGGCGACGGTGATGTAATAATTGGTTGCCATGGCGACGATGATGCCTTAATACGTTGCCATGGCGACGATGATGCCTTAATATGTTGCCATGGCGACGGTGATGTCATAATTGGTTGCCATGGCGACGGTGATGTCATAATTGGTTGCATTGGCGACGGTGATGTCATAATTGGTTGCCATGGAGACGATGATGCCTTAATACGTTGACATGGCGATGATGTCATAATTGGTTGCCATGGCGACGGTGATGTCATAATTGGTTGCCATGGCGACGATGATGCCTTAATACGTTGCCATGGCGATGATGTCATAATTGGTTGCCATGGCGACGGTGATGTCATAATTGGTTGCCATGGCGACTGTGATGTCATAATTGGTTGCCATGGCGACAATGATGTCATAATTGGTTGCCATGGCGACGATGATGCCTTAATACGTTGACATGGCGATGATGTCATAATTGGTTGCCATGGTGACGGTGATGTCATAATTGGTTGCCATGGCGACGATGATGCCTTAATACGTTGCCATGGCGATGATGTCATAATTGGTTGCCATGGCGATGATGATGCCTTAATACGTTGCCATGGCGACGGTGATGTCATAATTTGTTGCCATGTCGATGATGATGTCATAATTGGTTGCCATGGCGACGGTGATGTCATAATTGGTTGCTATGGCTAAGATGATGTCATAATTGGTTGCCATGGAGACTATGATGCCTTAATACGTTGCCATGGCGACGGTGATATCATTGGTTGCCATGGCTACGGTGATGTCATAATTGGTTGCCATGGCGGTGATGTCATAATTGGTTGCCATGGTGACGGTGATGTCATAATTGGTTGCCATGGCGACGATGATGCCTTAATACGTTGCCATCATGATGATGTCATAATTGGTTGCCATGGCGATGGTGATGTCATAATTGGTTGCCATGGCGATGGTGATGTCATAATTGGTTGCCATGGCGACAATAATGTCATAATTGGTTGCCATGGCGACGATGATGCCTTAATACGTTGACATGGCGATGATGTCATAATTGGTTGCCATGGCGACGGTGATGTCATAATTGGTTTCCATGGCGACGATGATGCCTTAATACGTTGCATGGCGATGATGTCATAATTGGTTGCCATGGCAAAGATGATGCCTTAATACGTTGCCATGGCGACGGTGATGTCATAATTTGTTGCCATGGCGATGGTGATGTCATAATTGGTTGCCATGGCGACGGTGATTTCATAATTGGTTGCTCTGGCGACGATGATGTCATAATTGGTTGCCATGGAGATGATGATGCCTTAATACGTTGCCATGTCGATTATGTCATAAATGGTTGCCATGGCGACGGTGATGTCATAATTGGTTGCCATGGCGACGATTATGCCTTAATACGTTGCCATGGCGATGATGTCATAATTGGTTGCCATGGCGATGGTGAAGTCATAATTGGTTGCCATGGCGACGGTGATGTCACAATTGGTTGCCATGGCGACAATGATGTCATAATTGGTTGCCATGGCGACGATGATGCCTTAATACGTTGCCATGGCGATGATGTCATAATTGGTTGCCATGGCGACGGTGATGTCATAATTGGTTGCCATGGCGACGGTGATGTCATAATTGGTTGCCATGGCGATGATGTCATAATTTGTTGCCATGGCGACGGTGATGTCATAATTGGTTACCATGGCGACGATGATGCCTTAATACATTGCCATGGCGATGATGCCTTAATACATTGCCATGGCGATGATGTCATAATTGGTTGCCATGGCGACGGTGATGTCATAATTGGTTGCCATGGCGACGATGATGCCTTAATACGTTGCCATGGCGATGATGTCATAATTGGTTGCCATGGCGACGATCATGCCTTAATACGTTGCCATGGCGATGATGTCATAATTGGTTGCCATGGCGACGGTGATGTCATAATTAGTTGCCATAGCGACGGTGATGTCATAATTGGTTGCCATGGCGACGATGATGCCTTAATACGTTGCCATGGCGACGGTGATATCATAATTGGTTGCCATGGTGACGGTGATGTCATAATTGGTTGCCATGGCGACGGTGATGTCATAATTGGTTGCCATGGCGACGATGATGCCTTAATACGATGCCATGGCGATGATGTCATATTTGGTTGCCATGGCGATGGTGATGTCATAATTGGTTGCCATGGCGACGTGATGTCATAATTGGTTGCCATGGCGATGATGTCATAATTGGTTGCCATGGCGACGGTGATGTCATAATTGGTTGCCATGGCGACGATGATGCCTTAATATGTTGCCATGGCGATGATGTCATAATTGGTTGCCATGGCGACGATGATGCCTTAATACGTTGCCATGGCAACGGTGATGTCATAATTGGTTGACATGGCGACTATGATGCCTTAATACGTTGCCATGGCGATGATGTCATAATTGGTTGCCATGGCGACGGTGATGTCATAATTGGTTAACATGGCGACGGTAATGTCATAATTGGTTGACATGGCGATGATGTCATAATTGGTTGCCATGGCGATGATGATGCTTTAATACGTTGCCATGGCGACGATGAAGTCATAATTGGTTGCCATGGCGACGATGATGTCATAATTGGTTGCCATGGCGATTATGTCATAATTGGTTGCCATGGCGATGATGATGTCATAATTGGTTGCCATGGCGATGATGTCATAATTGGTTGCCATGGCGATGATGTCATAATTGGTTGCCATGACGATGATGTCATAATTGGTTGCCATGGTGACGATGATGCCTTGACACGTTGCCATGGCGACGGTGATGTCATAATTGGTTGCAATGGCGACGGTGATGTCATAATTGGTTGCCATGGCGACGATGATGTCTTAATACGTTGCCATGGCGACGGTGATGTCATTATTGGTTGCCATGGCGACGGTGATATCATAATTGGTTGCCATGGTGACGATGATGTCATAATTGGTTGCCATGGCGACGATGATGCCTTAATACGTTGCCATGGCGATGATGTCATAATTGGTTTCCATGGCGACGGTGATGTCATAATTGGTTGCCATGGCGACGATGATGCCTTAATACATTGCCATGGCGACGGTGATGTCATAATTGGTTGCCATGGCGATGATGTCATACTTGGTTGCCATGGCGACGGTGATGTCATAATTGGTTGCAATGGTGACGATGATGTCATAATTGGTTGCCATGGCGATGGTGATGTCATAATTGGTTGCCATGGCGATGATGATGTCATAATTGGTTGCCATGTCGACGATGATGCCTTAATACGTTCCCATGGCGATGATGTCATAATTGTTTGCCATGGCGACGATCATGCCTTAATACATTGCCATGGCGATGATGTCATAATTGGTTGCCATGGCGACGGTGATGTCATAATTGGTTGCCATAGCGACGGTGATGTCATAATCGGTTGCCATGGCGACGATGATGCCTTAATACGTTGCCATGGCGACGGTGATATCATAATTGGTTGCCATGGCGACGGAGATGTCATAATTGGTTGCCATGGCGACGGTGATGTCATAATTGGTTGCCATGGCGACGATGATGCCTTAATACGTTGCCATGGTGATGATGTCATAATTGGTTGCCATGGCGACGGTGATGTCATAATTGGCTGCCATGGCGACGGTGATGTCATAATTGGTTGCCATGGCGATGATGTCATAATTGGTTGCCATGGCGACGGTGATGTCATAATTTGTTGCCATGGCGACGATGATGCCTTAATACGTTGCCATGGCGATGATGTCATAATTGGTTGCCATGGCGACAATGATGCCTTAATACGTTGCCATGGCAACGGTGATGTCATAATTGGTTGCCTTTTCGACGATGATGCCTTAATACGTTGCCATGGCGATGATGTCATAATTGGTTGCCATGGCGACGGTGATGTCATAATTGGTTGCCATGGCGACGGTGATGTCATAATTGGTTGCCATGGCGACAATAATGTCATAATTGGTTGCCATGGCGACGATGATGCCTTAATACGTTGACATGGCGATGATGTCATAATTGGTTGCCATGGCGACGGTGATGTCATAATTGGTTTCCATGGCGACGATGATGCCTTAATACGTTGCATGGCGATGATGTCATAATTGGTTGCCATGGCAAAGATGATGCCTTAATACGTTGCCATGGCGACGGTGATGTCATAATTTGTTGCCATGGTGATGATGTCATGCCATGGCGACGATGATGTCATAATTGGTTGCTATGGCAACGATGATGTCATAATTGGTTGCCATGGAGACTATGATGCCTTAATACGTTGACATGGCGACGGTGATATCATTGGTTGCCATGGCGACGGTGATGTCATAATTGATTGCCATGGCGACGTTGATGTCATAATTTGTTGCCATGGCAATGATGATGTCATAATTGGTTGCCATGGCGACGGTGATGTCATAATTGGTTGCTATGGCGACGATGATGTCATAATTGGTTGCCATGGAGACGATGATGCCTTAATACGTTGCCATGGTGACGGTGATATCATAATTGGTTGCCATGGCGACGGTGATGTCATAATTGGTTGCCATGGCGACGGTGATGCCTTGATACGTTGCCATGGCGACGGTGATGTCGTAATTGGTTGCCATGGCGACGGTGATGTCATAATTGGTTGCCATGGCGACGGTGATGTCATAATTGGTTGCCATGGCGATGATGCCTTAATACGTTGCCATGGCGACGGTGATGTCATAATTGGTTGCCATGGCGACAATGATGCCTTAATACATTGCCATGGCGATGATGTCATAATTGGTTGCCATGGTGACGGTGATGTCATAATTGGTTGCCATGGCGACGATGATGCCTTAATACGTTCCCATGGCGATGATGTCATAATTGGTTGCCATGGCAACGGTGATGTCATAATTGGTTGCCATGGCGACGATGATGACTTAATACGTTGACATGGCGATGATGTCATAATTGGTTTCCATGGCGACGGTGATGTCATAATTTTTTGCCATGGCGACGGTGATGTCATAATTGGTTGCCATGGCGATGATGTCATAATTGGTTGCCATGGCGACGGTGATGTCATAATTGGTTGCCATGGCGACGATGATGCCTTAATACATTGCCATGGCGATGATGTCATAATTGGTTGCCATGGCGACGGTGATGTCATAATTGGTTGCCATGGCGACGGTGATGTCATAATTGGTTGCCATGGCAATGATGTCATAATTGGTTGCCATGGCGACGGTGATGTCATAATTGGTTGCCATGGCGACGATGATGCCTTAATACGTTGCCATGGCGATGATGTCATAATTGGTTGCCATGGCGACGGTGATGTCATAATTGGTTGCCATGGCGACGATGATGCCTAAATACATTGCCATGGCGATGATGTCATAATTGGTTGCCATGGCGACGGTGATGCCATAATTGGTTGCCATGGCGACGGTGATGTCATAATTGGTTGCCATGGCGATGATGTCATAATTGGTTGCCATGGCGACGGTGATGTCATAATTGGTTGCCATGGCGATGATGATGCCTTAATACGTTGCCATGGCGACGGTTATGTCATAATTTGTTGCCATGGCGATGATGATGTCATAATTGGTTGCCATGGCGATAGTGATGTCATAATTGGTTGCCATGGCGACGGTGATGTCATAATTGGTTGCCATGGCGACAATGATGTCATAACTGGTTGCCATGGCGACGATGATGCCTTAATACGTTGACATGGCGATGATGTCATAATTGGTTGCCATGGCGACGGTGATGTCATAATTGGTTTCCATGGCGACGATGATGCCTTAATACGTTGCATGGCGATGATGTCATAATTGGTTGCCATGGCAAAGATGATGCCTTAATACGTTGCCATGGCGACGGTGATGTCATAATTTGTTGCCATGGCGATGATGATGTCATAATTGGTTGCCATGGCGACGGTGATGTCATAATTGGTTGCTATGGCGACGATGATGTCATAATTGGTTGCCATGGAGACGATGATGCCTTAATACGTTGCCATGGCGATGATGTCATAAATGGTTGCCATGGCGACGGTGATGTCATAATTGGTTGCCATGGCAACGATTATGCCTTAATACGTTGCCACGGTGATGATGTCATAATTGGTTGCCATGGCGACGGTGATGTCATAATTGGTTGCCATGGCGACGGTGATGTCATAATTGGTTGCCATGGCGACAATGATGTCATAATTGGTTGCCATGGCGACGATGATGCCTTAATACGTTGCCATGGCGATGATGTCATAATTGGTTGCCATGGCGACGGTGATGTCATAATTGGTTGCCATGGCGACGGTGATGTCATAATTGGTTGCCATGGCGATGATGTCATAATTTGTTGCCATGGCGACGATGATGTCATAATTGGTTGCCATGGCGACGATGATGCCTTAATACATTGCCATGGCGATGATGTCATAATTGGTTGCCATGGTGACGGTGATGTCATAATTGGTTGCCATGGCGACGATGATGCCTTAATACGTTGCCATGGCGATGATGTCATAATTGGTTGCCACGGCGACGATCATGCCTTAATACGTTGCCATGGCGATGATGTCATAATTGGTTGCCATGGCGACGGTGATGTCATAATTAGTTGCCATAGCGACGGTGATGTCACAATTGGTTGCCATGGCGACGATGATGCCTTAATACGTTGCCATGGCGACGGTGATATCATAATTGGTTGCCATGGTGACGGTGATGTCATAATTGGTTGCCATGGCGACGGTGATGTCATAATTGGTTGCCATGGCGACGATGATGCCTTAATACGTTGCCATGGCGATGATGTCATAATTGGTTGCCATGGCGATGGTGATGTCATAATTGGTTGCCATGGCGACGATGATGCCTTAATACGTTGCCATGGCGATGATGTCATAATTGGTTGCCATGGCGAAGGTGATGTCATAATTGGTTAACATGGCGACGGTAATGTCATAATTGGTTGACATGGCGATGATGTCATGTTTGGTTGCCATGGCGACGGTGATGTCATAATTGGTTGCCATGGCGACGATGATGCCTTAATACGTTGTCATGGAGATGATATCATAATTGGTTGCCATGGCGACAGTGATGTCATAATTGGTTGCCATGGCGACGATGATGCCTTAATACGTTGCCATGGCGATGATGTCATAATTGGTTGCCATGGCGACGATCATGCCTTAATACGTTGCCATGGCGATGATGTCATAATTGGTTGCCTTGGCGACGTGATGTCATAATTTGTTGCCATGGCGATGGTGATGTCATAATTGGTTGCCATGGCGACGATGATGCCTTAATACGTTGCCATGGCGACGGTGATGTCATAATTCATTTGCCATGGCGACGGTGATGTCATAATTGGTTGCCGTGGACACGGTGATGTCATAATTAGTTGCCATGGCGACGGTGATGTCATAATTGGTTGCCATGACGATGATGATGTCATAATTGGTTGCCATGGCTATGATATCATAATTGGTTGCCATGGCGATGATGTCATAATTGGTCGCCATGGCGATTATGTCATAATTGGTTGCCATGGTGATTAAGTCATAATTGGTTGCCATGGCGATGATGTCATATTAGGTTGCCATGGCGACGGTGATGTCATAATTGGTTGCCATGGCGATGATGTCATAATTGGTTGCCATGGCGACGGTGATGTCATAATTGGTTGCCATGGCGATGATGCCTTAATACGTTTCAATGGCGACGGTGATGTCATAATTGGTTGCCATGGCGACGATGATGTCATAATTGGTTGCCATGGCGACGATGATGTCATAATTGGTTGCCATGGCGACGATGCTGCCTTAATACGTTGCCATGGCGATGATGTCATAATTGGTTGCCATGGCGATGATGATGTCATAATTGGTTGCCATGGCGATGATGATGTCATAATTGGTTGCCATGGCGATGATGATGTCATAATTGGTTGCCATGGCGATGATGTCATAATTGGTTGACATGACGATGATGTCATAATTGGTTGCCATGGTGACGATGATGCCTTAACACGTTGCCATGGCGACGGTGATGTCATAATTGGTTGCCATGGCGACGGTGATGTCATAATTGGTTGCCATGGCGACGATGATGTCTTAATACGTTGCCATGGCGATGATGTCATTATTGGTTGCCATGGCGACGGTGATATCATAATTGGTTGCCATGGCAACGATGATGTCATAATTGGTTGCCATGGCAACGATGATGCCTTAATACGTTGCCATGGCGATGATGTCATAATTGGTTGCCATGGCGACGGTGATGTCATAATTGGTTGCCATGGCGACGATGATGCCTTAATACGTTGACATGGCGACGGTGATGTCATAATTGGTTGCCATGGCGATGATGTCATACTTGGTTGCCATGGCGACGGTGATGTCATAATTGGTTGCAATGGCGACGATGATGTCATAATTGGTTGCCATGGCGACGGTGATGTCATAATTGGTTGCCATGGCGATGATGATGTCATAATTGGTTGCCATGGTGACGATGATGCCTTAATACGTTGCCATAGCGATGATGTCATAATTGGTTGCCATGGCGACGATCATGCCTTAATACGTTGCCATGGCGATGATGTCATAATTAGGTTGCCATGGCGACGGTGATGTCATAATTGGTTGCCATAGCGACGGTGATGTCATAATTGGTTGCCATGGCGACGATGATGCCTTAATACGTTGCCATGGCGACGGTGATATCATAATTGGTTGCCATGGCGACGGTGATGTCATAATTGGTTGCCATGGCGACGGTGATGTCATAATTGGTTGCCATGGCGACGATGATGCCTTAATACGTTGCCATGGCGATGATGTCATAATTGGTTGCCATGGCGACGGTGATGTCATAATTGGTTGCCATGGTGACGGTGATGTCATAATTGGTTGCCATGGCGATGATGTCATAATTGGTTGCCATGGCGACGGTGATGTCATAATTGGTTGCCATGGCGACGATGATGCCTTAATACGTTGCCATGGCGATGATGTCATAATTGGTTGCCATGGCGACAATGATGCCTTAATACGTTGCCATGGCAACGGTGATGTCATAATTGGTTGCCATGGCGACGATGATGCCTTAATACGATGCCATGGCGATGATGTCATAATTGGTTGCCATGGCGACGGTGATGTCATAATTGGTTGCCATGGCGACGATGATGCCTTAATACGTTGCCATGGCGACGGTGATGTCATAATTGGTTGCCATGGCGACGGTGATGTCATAATTTGTTGCCATGGCGACGGTGATGTCATAATTGGTTGCTATGGTGACGATGATGTCATAATTGGTTGCCATGGAGACGATGATGCCTTAATACGTTGCCATGGCGACGGTGATATCATAATTGGTTGCCATGGCGACGATGATGCCTTAATACGTTGCCATGGCGACGGTGATATCATAATTGGTTGCCATGGTGACGGTGATGTCATAATTGGTTGCCATGGCGACGGTGATGCCTTGATACGTTGCCATGGCGACGGTGATGTCGTAATTGGTTGCCATGGTGACGGTGATGTCATAATTGGTTGCCATGGCGACGGTGATGTCATAATTGGTTGCCATGGCGATGATGCCTTAATACGTTGCCATGGTGACGGTGATGTCATAATTGGTCGTCATGCATGACGCCACTGCAGCTAGGCGTGGGAGCGCCGCTATCTAGCACCACTGCACCAGCCATCTTTCTTGGGCTATTCTCTTGGGAGTTCTGTTCTTCCTTATTCAAAGATCCGAATTTCAATTCAGCGATAAAAGTGATAAAGGCTCGGATTGAGCCGAAACGTCGTATTAAATTATATCGCTTCTACTTCGTGCTATATATACTTGTTTGGCTCCCACATGTTTTGTATATAATAAAAATAAGCACTTATTGCATATAGAAACCCCTCTGAGTGTGCGGTGAATTATATTATTATTGGTAATAGGACCTAAAGGTCTGTTACACCTGCACCTCACTATTGGACTTGAGTGCACGCTAACCTCCTGGTTATAATTGGTTGCCATGGCAACGGTGATGTCATAATTGGTTGCCATGGCGACGATGATGCCTTAATACGTTGACATGGCGATGATGTCATAATTGGTTTCCATGGCGACGGTGATGTCATAATTTTTTGCCATGGCGACGGTGATGTCATAATTGGTTGCCATGGCGATGATGTCATAATTGGTTGCCATGGCGACAATGATGCCTTAATACATTGCCATGGCAATGATGTCATAATTGGTTGCCATGGCGACGGTGATGTCATAATTGGTTGCCATGGAGACGGTGATGTCATAATTGGTTGCCATGGCAATGATGTCATAATTGGTTGCCATGGCGACGGTGATGTCATAATTGGTTACCATGGCGACGATGATGCCTTAATACGTTGCCATGGCGATGATGTCATAATTGGTTGCCATGGCGACGGTGATGTCATAATTGGTTGCCATGGCGACGGTGATGTCATAATTGGTTGCCATGGCGACAATGATTTCATAAATGGTTGCCATGGCGACGATGATGCCTTAATACGTTGACATGGCGATGATGTCATAATTGGTTGCCATGGCAACGGTGATGTCATAATTGGTTGCCATGGCGACGGTTATGTCATAATTGGCTGCCATGGCGACAATGATGTCATAATTGGTTGCCATGGCGACGATGATGCCTTAATACGTTGACATGGCGATGATGTCATAATTGGTTGCCATGGTGACGGTGATGTCATAATTGGTTGCCATTGCGACGATGATGCCTTAATACGTTGCCATGGCGATTATGTCATAATTGGTTGCCATGGAGATGATGATGCCTTAATACATTGCCATGGCGACGGTGATGTCATAATTTGTTGCCATGTCGATGATGATGTCATAATTGGTTGCCATGGCGACGGTGATGTCATAATTGGTTGCTATGGCGACGATGATGTCATAATTGGTTGCCATGGAGACTATGATGCCTTAATACGTTGCCATGGCGACGGTGATATCATTGGTTGCCATGGCTACGGTGATGTCATAATTGGTTGCCATGGCGGTGATGTCATAATTGGTTGCCATGGCGACGGTAATGTCATAATTGGTTGCCATGGCGACGATGATGCCTTAATACGTTGCCATGGCGATGATGTCATAATTGGTTGCCATGGTGACGGTGATGTCATAACTGGTTGCCATGGCGACGATGATGCCTTGATACGTTGCCATGGCGATGATGTCATAATTGGTTGCCATGGCAACGGTGATGTCATAATTGGTTGCCATGGCGACGATGATGCCTTAATACGTTGACATGGCGATGATGTCATAATTGGTTGCCATGGCGACGGTGATGTCATAATTTTTTGCCATGGCGACGGTGATGTCATAATTGGTTGCCATGGCGATAATGTCATAATTGGTTGCCATGGCGACGGTGATGTCATAATTGGTTGCCATGGCGACGATGATGCCTTAATACGTTGCCATGGCGATGATGTCATAATTGGTTGCCATGGCGACGGTGATGTCATAATTGGTTGCCATGGCGACTGTGATGTCATAATTGGTTGCCATGGCGACAATGATTTCATAATTGGTTGCCATGGCGACGATGATGCCTTAATACGTTGACATGGCGATGATGTCATAATTGGTTGCCATGGCGACGCTGATGTCACAATTGGTTGCCATGGCGACGATGATGCCTTAATACGTTGCCATGGCGATGATGTCATAATTGGTTGCCATGGCGACGGTGATGTCATAATTGGTTGCCATGGCGACGGTGATGTCATAATTGGTTGCCATGGCGACAATGATGTCATAATTGGTTGCCATGGCGACGATGATGCCTTAATACGTTGACAAGGCGATGATTTCATAATTGGTTGCCATGGCGACGGTGATGTCATAATTGGTTGCCATGGCGACGATGATGCCTTAATACGTTGCCATGGCGATGATGTCATAATTGGTTGCCATGGCGATGATGATGCCTTAATACGTTGCCATGGCGACGGTGATGTCATAATTTGTTGCCATGGCGATGATGATGTCATAATTGGTTGCCATGGCGATGGTGATGTCATAATTGGTTGCTATGGCGACGATGATGTCATAATTGGTTGCCATGGAGACTATGATGCCTTAATACGTTGCCATGGCGACGGTGATATCATTGGTTGCCATGGCGACGGTGATGTCATAATTAGTTGCCATGGCGATGATGTCATAATTGGTTGCCATGGCGACGGTGATGTCATAATTGGTTGCCATGGCGACGATGATGCCTTAATACGTTGCCATGGTGATGATGTCATAATTGGTTGCCATGGCGATGGTGATGTCATAATTGGTTGCCATGGCGACGGTGATGTCATAATTGGTTGCCATGGCGACAATGATGTCATAATTGGTTGCCATGGCGACGATGATGCCTTAATACGTTGACATGGCGATGATGTCATAATTGGTTGCCATGGCGACGGTGATGTCATAATTGGTTTCCATGGCGACGATGATGCCTTAATACGTTGCATGGCGATTATGTCATAATTGGTTGCCATGGCAAAGATGATGCCTTAATACGTTGCCATGGCGACGGTGATGTCATAATTTGTTGCCATGGCGATGGTGATGTCATAATTGGTTGCCATGGCGACGGTGATTTCATAATTGGTTGCTCTGGCGACGATGATGTCATAATTGGTTGCCATGGAGATGATGATGCCTTAATACGTTGCCATGTCGATTATGTCATAAATGGTTGCCATGGCGACGGTGATGTCATAATTGGTTGCCATGGCGACGATTATGCCTTAATACGTTGCCATGGCGATGATGTCATAATTGGTTGCCATGGCGATGGTGAAGTCATAATTGGTTGCCATGGCGACGGTGATGTCACAATTGGTTGCCATGGCGACAATGATGTCATAATTGGTTGCCATGGCGACGATGATGCCTTAATACGTTGCCATGGCGATGATGTCATAATTGGTTGCCATGGCGACGGTGATGTCATAATTGGTTGCCATCGCGACGGTGATGTCATAATTGGTTGCCATGGCGATGATGTCATAATTTGTTGCCATGGCGACGGTGATGTCATAATTGGTTACCATGGCGACGATGATGCCTTAATACATTGCCATGGCGATGATGCCTTAATACATTGCCATGGCGATGATGTCATAATTGGTTGCCATGGCGACGGTGATGTCATAATTGGTTGCCATGGCGACGATGATGCCTTAATACGTTGCCATGGCGATGATGTCATAATTGGTTGCCATGGCGACGGTGATGTCATAATTGGTTGCCATGGTGACGGTGATGTCATAATTGGTTGCCATGGCGATGATGTCATAATTGGTTGCCATGGCGACGGTGATGTCATAATTGGTTGCCATGGCGACGATGATGCCTTAATACGTTGCCATGGCGATGATGTCATAATTGGTTGCCATGGCGACAATGATGCCTTAATACGTTGCCATGGCAACGGTGATGTCATAATTGGTTGCCATGGCGACGATGATGCCTTAATACGATGCCATGGCGATGATGTCATAATTGGTTGCCATGGCGACGGTGATGTCATAATTGGTTGCCATGGCGACGATGATGCCTTAATACGTTGCCATGGCGACGGTGATGTCATAATTGGTTGCCATGGCGACGGTGATGTCATAATTTGTTGCCATGGCGACGGTGATGTCATAATTGGTTGCTATGGTGACGATGATGTCATAATTGGTTGCCATGGAGACGATGATGCCTTAATACGTTGCCATGGCGACGGTGATATCATAATTGGTTGCCATGGCGACGATGATGCCTTAATACGTTGCCATGGCGACGGTGATATCATAATTGGTTGCCATGGTGACGGTGATGTCATAATTGGTTGCCATGGCGACGGTGATGCCTTGATACGTTGCCATGGCGACGGTGATGTCGTAATTGGTTGCCATGGTGACGGTGATGTCATAATTGGTTGCCATGGCGACGGTGATGTCATAATTGGTTGCCATGGCGATGATGCCTTAATACGTTGCCATGGTGACGGTGATGTCATAATTGGTCGTCATGCATGACGCCACTGCAGCTAGGCGTGGGAGCGCCGCTATCTAGCACCACTGCACCAGCCATCTTTCTTGGGCTATTCTCTTGGGAGTTCTGTTCTTCCTTATTCAAAGATCCGAATTTCAATTCAGCGATAAAAGTGATAAAGGCTCGGATTGAGCCGAAACGTCGTATTAAATTATATCGCTTCTACTTCGTGCTATATATACTTGTTTGGCTCCCACATGTTTTGTATATAATAAAAATAAGCACTTATTGCATATAGAAACCCCTCTGAGTGTGCGGTGAATTATATTATTATTGGTAATAGGACCTAAAGGTCTGTTACACCTGCACCTCGCTATTGGACTTGAGTGCACGCTAACCTCCTGGTTATAATTGGTTGCCATGGCAACGGTGATGTCATAATTGGTTGCCATGGCGACGATGATGCCTTAATACGTTGACATGGCGATGATGTCATAATTGGTTTCCATGGCGACGGTGATGTCATAATTTTTTGCCATGGCGACGGTGATGTCATAATTGGTTGCCATGGCGATGATGTCATAATTGGTTGCCATGGCGACAATGATGCCTTAATACATTGCCATGGCAATGATGTCATAATTGGTTGCCATGGCGACGGTGATGTCATAATTGGTTGCCATGGAGACGGTGATGTCATAATTGGTTGCCATGGCAATGATGTCATAATTGGTTGCCATGGCGACGGTGATGTCATAATTGGTTACCATGGCGACGATGATGCCTTAATACGTTGCCATGGCGATGATGTCATAATTGGTTGCCATGGCGACGGTGATGTCATAATTGGTTGCCATGGCGACGGTGATGTCATAATTGGTTGCCATGGCGACAATGATTTCATAAATGGTTGCCATGGCGACGATGATGCCTTAATACGTTGACATGGCGATGATGTCATAATTGGTTGCCATGGCAACGGTGATGTCATAATTGGTTGCCATGGCGACGGTTATGTCATAATTGGCTGCCATGGCGACAATGATGTCATAATTGGTTGCCATGGCGACGATGATGCCTTAATACGTTGACATGGCGATGATGTCATAATTGGTTGCCATGGTGACGGTGATGTCATAATTGGTTGCCATTGCGACGATGATGCCTTAATACGTTGCCATGGCGATTATGTCATAATTGGTTGCCATGGAGATGATGATGCCTTAATACATTGCCATGGCGACGGTGATGTCATAATTTGTTGCCATGTCGATGATGATGTCATAATTGGTTGCCATGGCGACGGTGATGTCATAATTGGTTGCTATGGCGACGATGATGTCATAATTGGTTGCCATGGAGACTATGATGCCTTAATACGTTGCCATGGCGACGGTGATATCATTGGTTGCCATGGCTACGGTGATGTCATAATTGGTTGCCATGGCGGTGATGTCATAATTGGTTGCCATGGCGACGGTAATGTCATAATTGGTTGCCATGGCGACGATGATGCCTTAATACGTTGCCATGGCGATGATGTCATAATTGGTTGCCATGGTGACGGTGATGTCATAACTGGTTGCCATGGCGACGATGATGCCTTGATACGTTGCCATGGCGATGATGTCATAATTGGTTGCCATGGCAACGGTGATGTCATAATTGGTTGCCATGGCGACGATGATGCCTTAATACGTTGACATGGCGATGATGTCATAATTGGTTGCCATGGCGACGGTGATGTCATAATTTTTTGCCATGGCGACGGTGATGTCATAATTGGTTGCCATGGCGATAATGTCATAATTGGTTGCCATGGCGACGGTGATGTCATAATTGGTTGCCATGGCGACGATGATGCCTTAATACGTTGCCATGGCGATGATGTCATAATTGGTTGCCATGGCGACGGTGATGTCATAATTGGTTGCCATGGCGACTGTGATGTCATAATTGGTTGCCATGGCGACAATGATTTCATAATTGGTTGCCATGGCGACGATGATGCCTTAATACGTTGACATGGCGATGATGTCATAATTGGTTGCCATGGCGACGCTGATGTCACAATTGGTTGCCATGGCGACGATGATGCCTTAATACGTTGCCATGGCGATGATGTCATAATTGGTTGCCATGGCGACGGTGATGTCATAATTGGTTGCCATGGCGACGGTGATGTCATAATTGGTTGCCATGGCGACAATGATGTCATAATTGGTTGCCATGGCGACGATGATGCCTTAATACGTTGACAAGGCGATGATTTCATAATTGGTTGCCATGGCGACGGTGATGTCATAATTGGTTGCCATGGCGACGATGATGCCTTAATACGTTGCCATGGCGATGATGTCATAATTGGTTGCCATGGCGATGATGATGCCTTAATACGTTGCCATGGCGACGGTGATGTCATAATTTGTTGCCATGGCGATGATGATGTCATAATTGGTTGCCATGGCGATGGTGATGTCATAATTGGTTGCTATGGCGACGATGATGTCATAATTGGTTGCCATGGAGACTATGATGCCTTAATACGTTGCCATGGCGACGGTGATATCATTGGTTGCCATGGCGACGGTGATGTCATAATTAGTTGCCATGGCGATGATGTCATAATTGGTTGCCATGGCGACGGTGATGTCATAATTGGTTGCCATGGCGACGATGATGCCTTAATACGTTGCCATGGTGATGATGTCATAATTGGTTGCCATGGCGATGGTGATGTCATAATTGGTTGCCATGGCGACGGTGATGTCATAATTGGTTGCCATGGCGACAATGATGTCATAATTGGTTGCCATGGCGACGATGATGCCTTAATACGTTGACATGGCGATGATGTCATAATTGGTTGCCATGGCGACGGTGATGTCATAATTGGTTTCCATGGCGACGATGATGCCTTAATACGTTGCATGGCGATTATGTCATAATTGGTTGCCATGGCAAAGATGATGCCTTAATACGTTGCCATGGCGACGGTGATGTCATAATTTGTTGCCATGGCGATGGTGATGTCATAATTGGTTGCCATGGCGACGGTGATTTCATAATTGGTTGCTCTGGCGACGATGATGTCATAATTGGTTGCCATGGAGATGATGATGCCTTAATACGTTGCCATGTCGATTATGTCATAAATGGTTGCCATGGCGACGGTGATGTCATAATTGGTTGCCATGGCGACGATTATGCCTTAATACGTTGCCATGGCGATGATGTCATAATTGGTTGCCATGGCGATGGTGAAGTCATAATTGGTTGCCATGGCGACGGTGATGTCACAATTGGTTGCCATGGCGACAATGATGTCATAATTGGTTGCCATGGCGACGATGATGCCTTAATACGTTGCCATGGCGATGATGTCATAATTGGTTGCCATGGCGACGGTGATGTCATAATTGGTTGCCATCGCGACGGTGATGTCATAATTGGTTGCCATGGCGATGATGTCATAATTTGTTGCCATGGCGACGGTGATGTCATAATTGGTTACCATGGCGACGATGATGCCTTAATACATTGCCATGGCGATGATGCCTTAATACATTGCCATGGCGATGATGTCATAATTGGTTGCCATGGCGACGGTGATGTCATAATTGGTTGCCATGGCGACGATGATGCCTTAATACGTTGCCATGGCGATGATGTCATAATTGGTTGCCATGGCGACGATCATGCCTTAATACGTTGCCATGGCGATGATGTCATAATTGGTTGCCATGGCGACGGTGATGTCATAATTAGTTGCCATAGCGACGGTGATGTCATAATTGGTTGCCATGGCGACGATGATGCCTTAATACGTTGCCATGGCGACGGTGATATCATAATTGGTTGCCATGGTGACGGTGATGTCATAATTTGTTGCCATGGCGACGGTGATGTCATAATTGGTTGCCATGGCGACGATGATGCCTTAATACGTTGCCATGGCGATGATGTCATATTTGGTTGCCATGGCGATGGTGATGTCATAATTGGTTGCCATGGCGACGTGATGTCATAATTGGTTGCCATGGCGATGATGTCATAATTGGTTGCCATGGCGACGGTGATGTCATAATTGGTTGCCATGGCGACGATGATGCCTTAATATGTTGCCATGGCGATGATGTCATAATTGGTTGCCATGGCGACGATGATGCCTTAATACGTTGCCATGGCAACGGTGATGTCATAATTGGTTGACATGGCGACTATGATGCCTTAATACGTTGCCATGGCGATGATGTCATAATTGGTTGCCATGGCGACGGTGATGTCATAATTGGTTAACATGGCGACGGTAATGTCATAATTGGTTGACATGGCGATGATGTCATAATTGGTTGCCATGGCGATGATGATGCTTTAATACGTTGCCATGGCGACGATGAAGTCATAATTGGTTGCCATGGCGACGATGATGTCATAATTGGTTGCCATGGCGATTATGTCATAATTGGTTGCCATGGCGATGATGATGTCATAATTGGTTGCCATGGCGATGATGTCATAATTGGTTGCCATGGCGATGATGTCATAATTGGTTGCCATGACGATGATGTCATAATTGGTTGCCATGGTGACGATGATGCCTTAACACGTTGCCATGGCGACGGTGATGTCATAATTGGTTGCAATGGCGACGGTGATGTCATAATTGGTTGCCATGGCGACGATGATGTCTTAATACGTTGCCATGGCGACGGTGATGTCATTATTGGTTGCCATGGCGACGGTGATATCATAACTGGTTGCCATGGTGACGATGATGTCATAATTGGTTGCCATGGCGACGATGATGCCTTAATACATTGCCATGGCGATGATGTCATAATTGGTTTCCATGGCGACGGTGATGTCATAATTGGTTGCCATGGCGACGATGATGCCTTAATACATTGCCATGGCGACGGTGATGTCATAATTGGTTGCCATGGCGATGATGTCATACTTGGTTGCCATGGCGACGGTGATGTCATAATTGGTTGCAATGGTGATGATGATGTCATAATTGGTTGCCATGGCGATGGTGATGTCATAATTGGTTGCCATGGCGATGATGATGTCATAATTGGTTGCCATGTCGACGATGATGCCTTAATACGTTCCCATGGCGATGATGTCATAATTGTTTGCCATGGCGACGATCATGCCTTAATACATTGCCATGGCGATGATGTCATAATTGGTTGCCATGGCGACGGTGATGTCATAATTGGTTGCCATGGCGACTGTGATGTCATAATTGGTTGCCATGGCGACAATGATGTCATAATTGGTTGCCATGGCGACGATGATGCCTTAATACGTTGACATGGCGATGATGTCATAATTGGTTGCCATGGCGACGATGATGTCATAATTGGTTGCCATGGCGATTATGTCATAATTGGTTGCCATGGCGATGATGATGTCATAATTGGTTGCCATGGCGATGATGTCATAATTGGTTGCCATGGCGATGATGTCATAATTGGTTGCCATGACGATGATGTCATAATTGGTTGCCATGGTGACGATGATGCCTTAACACGTTGCCATGGCGACGGTGATGTCATAATTGGTTGCAATGGCGACGGTGATGTCATAATTGGTTGCCATGGCGACGATGATGTCTTAATACGTTGCCATGGCGACGGTGATGTCATTATTGGTTGCCATGGCGACGGTGATATCATAACTGGTTGCCATGGTGACGATGATGTCATAATTGGTTGCCATGGCGACGATGATGCCTTAATACGTTGCCATGGCGATGATGTCATAATTGGTTTCCATGGCGACGGTGATGTCATAATTGGTTGCCATGGCGACGATGATGCCTTAATACATTGCCATGGCGACGGTGATGTCATAATTGGTTGCCATGGCGATGATGTCATACTTGGTTGCCATGGCGACGGTGATGTCATAATTGGTTGCAATGGTGACGATGATGTCATAATTGGTTGCCATGGCGATGGTGATGTCATAATTGGTTGCCATGGCGATGATGATGTCATAATTGGTTGCCATGTCGACGATGATGCCTTAATACGTTCCCATGGCGATGATGTCATAATTGTTTGCCATGGCGACGATCATGCCTTAATACATTGCCATGGCGATGATGTCATAATTGGTTGCCATGGCAACGGTGATGTCATAATTGGTTGCCATAGCGACGGTGATGTCATAATTGGTTGCCATGGCGACGATGATGCCTTAATACGTTGCCATGGCGACGGTGATATCATAATTGGTTGCCATGGCGACGGAGATGTCATAATTGGTTGCCATGGCGACGGTGATGTCATAATTGGTTGCCATGGCGACGATGATGCCTTAATACGTTGCCATGGTGATGATGTCATAATTGGTTGCCATGGCGACGGTGATGTCATAATTGGCTGCCATGGCGACGGTGATGTCATAATTGGTTGCCATGGCGATGATGTCATAATTGGTTGCCATGGCGACGGTGATGTCATAATTTGTTGCCATGGCGACGATGATGCCTTAATACGTTGCCATGGCGATGATGTCATAATTGGTTGCCATGGCGACAATGATGCCTTAATACGTTGCCATGGCAACGGTGATGTCATAATTGGTTGCCTTTTCGACGATGATGCCTTAATATGTTGCCATGGCGATGATGTCATAATTGGTTGCCATGGCGACGGTGATGTCATAATTGGTTGCCATGGCGACGGTGATGTCATAATTGGTTGCCATGGCGACAATAATGTCATAATTGGTTGCCATGGCGACGATGATGCCTTAATACGTTGACATGGCGATGATGTCATAATTGGTTGCCATGGCGACGGTGATGTCATAATTGGTTTCCATGGCGACGATGATGCCTTAATACGTTGCATGGCGATGATGTCATAATTGGTTGCCATGGCAAAGATGATGCCTTAATACGTTGCCATGGCGACGGTGATGTCATAATTTGTTGCCATGGTGATGATGTCATGCCATGGCGACGGTGATGTCATAATTGGTTGCTATGGCAACGATGATGTCATAATTGGTTGCCATGGAGACTATGATGCCTTAATACGTTGACATGGCGACGGTGATATCATTGGTTGCCATGGCGACGGTGATGTCATAATTGGTTGCCATGGCGACGTTGATGTCATAATTTGTTGCCATGGCAATGATGATGTCATAATTGGTTGCCATGGCGACGGTGATGTCATAATTGGTTGCTATGGCGACGATGATGTCATAATTGGTTGCCATGGAGACGATGATGCCTTAATACGTTGCCATGGTGACGGTGATATCATAATTGGTTGCCATGGCGACGGTGATGTCATAATTGGTTGCCATGGCGACGGTGATGCCTTGATACGTTGCCATGGCGACGGTGATGTCGTAATTGGTTGCCATGGCGACGGTGATGTCATAATTGGTTGCCATGGCGACGGTGATGTCATAATTGGTTGCCATGGCGATGATGCCTTAATACGTTGCCATGGCGACGGTGATGTCATAATTGGTTGCCATGGCGACAATGATGCCTTAATACATTGCCATGGCGATGATGTCATAATTGGTTGCCATGGTGACGGTGATGTCATAATTGGTTGCCATGGCGACGATGATGCCTTAATACGTTCCCATGGCGATGATGTCATAATTGGTTGCCATGGCAACGGTGATGTCATAATTGGTTGCCATGGCGACGATGATGACTTAATACGTTGACATGGCGATGATGTCATAATTGGTTTCCATGGCGACGGTGATGTCATAATTTTTTGCCATGGCGACGGTGATGTCATAATTGGTTGCCATGGCGATGATGTCATAATTGGTTGCCATGGCGACGGTGATGTCATAATTGGTTGCCATGGCGACGATGATGCCTTAATACATTGCCATGGCGATGATGTCATAATTGGTTGCCATGGCGACGGTGATGTCATAATTGGTTGCCATGGCGACGGTGATGTCATAATTGGTTGCCATGGCAATGATGTCATAATTGGTTGCCATGGCGACGGTGATGTCATAATTGGTTGCCATGGCGACGATGATGCCTTAATACGTTGCCATGGCGATGATGTCATAATTGGTTGCCATGGCGACGGTGATGTCATAATTGGTTGCCATGGCGACGGTGATGTCATAATTGGTTGCCATGGCGACAATGATTTCATAATTGGTTGCCATGGCGACGATGATGCCTTAATACGTTGACATGGCGATGATGTCATAATTGGTTGCCATGGCGACGGTGATGTCATAATTGGTTGCCATGGCGACGATGATGCCTTAATACGTTGCCATGGCGATGATGTCATAATTGGTTGCCATGGCGACGGTGATGTCATAATTGGTTGCCATGGCGACTGTGATGTCATAATTGGTTGCCATGGCGACAATGATGTCATAATTGGTTGCCATGGCGACGATGATGCCTTAATACGTTGACATGGCGATGATGTCATAATTGGTTGCCATGGTGACGGTGATGTCATAATTGGTTGCCATGGCGACGATGATGCCTTAATACGTTGCCATGGCGATGATGTCATAATTGGTTGCCATGGCGATGATGATGCCTTAATACGTTGCCATGGCGACGGTGATGTCATAATTTGTTGCCATGTCGATGATGATGTCATAATTGGTTGCCATGGCGACGGTGATGTCATAATTGGTTGCTATGGCTACGATGATGTCATAATTGGTTGCCATGGAGACTATGATGCCTTAATACGTTGCCATGGCGACGGTGATATCATTGGTTGCCATGGCTACGGTGATGTCATAATTGGTTGCCATGGCGGTGATGTCATAATTGGTTGCCATGGTGACGGTGATGTCATAATTGGTTGCCATGGCGACGATGATGCCTTAATACGTTGCCATGATGATGATGTCATAATTGGTTGCCATGGCGATGGTGATGTCATAATTGGTTGCCATGGCGATGGTGATGTCATAATTGGTTGCCATGGCGACAATAATGTCATAATTGGTTGCCATGGCGACGATGATGCCTTAATACGTTGACATGGCGATGATGTCATAATTGGTTGCCATGGCGACGGTGATGTCATAATTGGTTTCCATGGCGACGATGATGCCTTAATACGTTGCATGGCGATGATGTCATAATTGGTTGCCATGGCAAAGATGATGCCTTAATACGTTGCCATGGCGACGGTGATGTCATAATTTGTTGCCATGGTGATGATGATGTCATACCATGGCGACGGTGATGTCATAATTGGTTGCCATGGCGACGATGATGTCATAATTGGTTGCCATGGAGACGATGATGCCTTAATACGTTGCCATGGCGATGATGTCATAAATGGTTGCCATGGCGACGGTGATGTCATAATTGATTGCCATGGCGACGATTATGCCTTAATACGTTGCCATGGCGATGATGTCATAATTGGTTGCCATGGCGACGGTGATGTCATAATTGGTTGCCATGGCGACGGTGATGTCATAATTGGTTGCCATGGCGACAATGATGTCATAATTGGTTGCCATGGCGACGATGATGCCTTAATATGTTGCCATGGCGATGATGTCATAATTGGTTGCCATGGCGACGGTGATGTCATAATTGGTTGCCATGGTGACGGTGATGTCATAATTGGTTGCCATGGCGACAATGATGTCATAATTGGTTGCCATGGTGACGATGATGCCTTAATACGTTGCCATGGCGATGATGTCATAATTGGTTGCCATGGCGACGGTGATGTCATAATTGGTTGCCATGGCGACGATGATGCCTTAATACGTTGCCATGGCGATGATGTCATAATTGGTTGCCATGGTGACGGTGATGTAATAATTGGTTGCCATGGCGATGTTGATGTCATAATTCTTTGCCATGGCGACAATGATGTCATGATTGGTTGCCATGGCGACGATGATGCCTTAATATGTTGCCATGGCGACGGTGATGTCATAATTTGTTGCCATGGCGATGATGATGTCATAATTGGTTGCCATGGCGACGGTGATGTCATAATTGGTTGCCATGGCGACGATGATGCCTTAATACGTTGCCATGGCAATGATGTCATAAATGGTTGCCATGGCGACGGTGATGTCATAATTCGTTTGCCATGGTGACGGTGATGTCATAATTGGTTGCCATGGTGACGGTGATGTCATAATTGGTTGCCATGGCGACGGTGATGTCATAATTGGTTGCCATGACGATGATGATGTCATAATTGGTTGCCATGGCGATGATGTCATAATTGGTTGCCATGGCGATTATGTCATAATTGGTTGCCATGGCGACGATGATACCTTAATACGTTGCCATGGCGATGAAGTCATAATTGGTTGCCATGGCGATGATGATGTCATAATAGGTTGCCATGGCGACGGTGAGGTCATAATTGGTTGCCATGGCGATGATGTCATAATAGGTTGCCATGGCGATGATGTCATAATAGGTTGCCATGGCGACGGTGATGTCATAATTGGTTGCCATGGCGACGGTGATGTAATAATTGGTTGCCATGGCGACGATGATGCCTTAATACGTTGCCATGGCGACGATGATGCCTTAATATGTTGCCATGGCGACGGTGATGTCATAATTGGTTGCCATGGCGACGGTGATGTCATAATTGGTTGCATTGGCGACGGTGATGTCATAATTGGTTGCCATGGAGACGATGATGCCTTAATACGTTGACATGGCGATGATGTCATAATTGGTTGCCATGGCGACGGTGATGTCATAATTGGTTGCCATGGCGACGATGATGCCTTAATACGTTGCCATGGCGATGATGTCATAATTGGTTGCCATGGCGACGGTGATGTCATAATTGGTTGCCATGGCGACTGTGATGTCATAATTGGTTGCCATGGCGACAATGATGTCATAATTGGTTGCCATGGCGACGATGATGCCTTAATACGTTGACATGGCGATGATGTCATAATTGGTTGCCATGGTGACGGTGATGTCATAATTGGTTGCCATGGCGACGATGATGCCTTAATACGTTGCCATGGCGATGATGTCATAATTGGTTGCCATGGCGATGATGATGCCTTAATACGTTGCCATGGCGACGGTGATGTCATAATTTGTTGCCATGTCGATGATGATGTCATAATTGGTTGCCATGGCGACGGTGATGTCATAATTGGTTGCTATGGCTACGATGATGTCATAATTGGTTGCCATGGAGACTATGATGCCTTAATACGTTGCCATGGCGACGGTGATATCATTGGTTGCCATGGCTACGGTGATGTCATAATTGGTTGCCATGGCGGTGATGTCATAATTGGTTGCCATGGTGACGGTGATGTCATAATTGGTTGCCATGGCGACGATGATGCCTTAATACGTTGCCATCATGATGATGTCATAATTGGTTGCCATGGCGATGGTGATGTCATAATTGGTTGCCATGGCGATGGTGATGTCATAATTGGTTGCCATGGCGACAATAATGTCATAATTGGTTGCCATGGCGACGATGATGCCTTAATACGTTGACATGGCGATGATGTCATAATTGGTTGCCATGGCGACGGTGATGTCATAATTGGTTTCCATGGCGACGATGATGCCTTAATACGTTGCATGGCGATGATGTCATAATTGGTTGCCATGGCAAAGATGATGCCTTAATACGTTGCCATGGCGACGGTGATGTCATAATTTGTTGCCATGGCGATGGTGATGTCATAATTGGTTGCCATGGCGACGGTGATTTCATAATTGGTTGCTCTGGCGACGATGATGTCATAATTGGTTGCCATGGAGATGATGATGCCTTAATACGTTGCCATGTCGATTATGTCATAAATGGTTGCCATGGCGACGGTGATGTCATAATTGGTTGCCATGGCGACGATTATGCCTTAATACGTTGCCATGGCGATGATGTCATAATTGGTTGCCATGGCGATGGTGAAGTCATAATTGGTTGCCATGGCGACGGTGATGTCACAATTGGTTGCCATGGCGACAATGATGTCATAATTGGTTGCCATGGCGACGATGATGCCTTAATACGTTGCCATGGCGATGATGTCATAATTGGTTGCCATGGCGACGGTGATGTCATAATTGGTTGCCATGGCGACGGTGATGTCATAATTGGTTGCCATGGCGATGATGTCATAATTTGTTGCCATGGCGACGGTGATGTCATAATTGGTTACCATGGCGACGATGATGCCTTAATACATTGCCATGGCGATGATGCCTTAATACATTGCCATGGCGATGATGTCATAATTGGTTGCCATGGCGACGGTGATGTCATAATTGGTTGCCATGGCGACGATGATGCCTTAATACGTTGCCATGGCGATGATGTCATAATTGGTTGCCATGGCGACGATCATGCCTTAATACGTTGCCATGGCGATGATGTCATAATTGGTTGCCATGGCGACGGTGATGTCATAATTAGTTGCCATAGCGACGGTGATGTCATAATTGGTTGCCATGGCGACGATGATGCCTTAATACGTTGCCATGGCGACGGTGATATCATAATTGGTTGCCATGGTGACGGTGATGTCATAATTGGTTGCCATGGCGACGGTGATGTCATAATTGGTTGCCATGGCGACGATGATGCCTTAATACGATGCCATGGCGATGATGTCATATTTGGTTGCCATGGCGATGGTGATGTCATAATTGGTTGCCATGGCGACGTGATGTCATAATTGGTTGCCATGGCGATGATGTCATAATTGGTTGCCATGGCGACGGTGATGTCATAATTGGTTGCCATGGCGACGATGATGCCTTAATATGTTGCCATGGCGATGATGTCATAATTGGTTGCCATGGCGACGATGATGCCTTAATACGTTGCCATGGCAACGGTGATGTCATAATTGGTTGACATGGCGACTATGATGCCTTAATACGTTGCCATGGCGATGATGTCATAATTGGTTGCCATGGCGACGGTGATGTCATAATTGGTTAACATGGCGACGGTAATGTCATAATTGGTTGACATGGCGATGATGTCATAATTGGTTGCCATGGCGATGATGATGCTTTAATACGTTGCCATGGCGACGATGAAGTCATAATTGGTTGCCATGGCGACGATGATGTCATAATTGGTTGCCATGGCGATTATGTCATAATTGGTTGCCATGGCGATGATGATGTCATAATTGGTTGCCATGGCGATGATGTCATAATTGGTTGCCATGGCGATGATGTCATAATTGGTTGCCATGACGATGATGTCATAATTGGTTGCCATGGTGACGATGATGCCTTGACACGTTGCCATGGCGACGGTGATGTCATAATTGGTTGCAATGGCGACGGTGATGTCATAATTGGTTGCCATGGCGACGATGATGTCTTAATACGTTGCCATGGCGACGGTGATGTCATTATTGGTTGCCATGGCGACGGTGATATCATAATTGGTTGCCATGGTGACGATGATGTCATAATTGGTTGCCATGGCGACGATGATGCCTTAATACGTTGCCATGGCGATGATGTCATAATTGGTTTCCATGGCGACGGTGATGTCATAATTGGTTGCCATGGCGACGATGATGCCTTAATACATTGCCATGGCGACGGTGATGTCATAATTGGTTGCCATGGCGATGATGTCATACTTGGTTGCCATGGCGACGGTGATGTCATAATTGGTTGCAATGGTGACGATGATGTCATAATTGGTTGCCATGGCGATGGTGATGTCATAATTGGTTGCCATGGCGATGATGATGTCATAATTGGTTGCCATGTCGACGATGATGCCTTAATACGTTCCCATGGCGATGATGTCATAATTGTTTGCCATGGCGACGATCATGCCTTAATACATTGCCATGGCGATGATGTCATAATTGGTTGCCATGGCGACGGTGATGTCATAATTGGTTGCCATAGCGACGGTGATGTCATAATCGGTTGCCATGGCGACGATGATGCCTTAATACGTTGCCATGGCGACGGTGATATCATAATTGGTTGCCATGGCGACGGAGATGTCATAATTGGTTGCCATGGCGACGGTGATGTCATAATTGGTTGCCATGGCGACGATGATGCCTTAATACGTTGCCATGGTGATGATGTCATAATTGGTTGCCATGGCGACGGTGATGTCATAATTGGCTGCCATGGCGACGGTGATGTCATAATTGGTTGCCATGGCGATGATGTCATAATTGGTTGCCATGGCGACGGTGATGTCATAATTTGTTGCCATGGCGACGATGATGCCTTAATACGTTGCCATGGCGATGATGTCATAATTGGTTGCCATGGCGACAATGATGCCTTAATACGTTGCCATGGCAACGGTGATGTCATAATTGGTTGCCTTTTCGACGATGATGCCTTAATACGTTGCCATGGCGATGATGTCATAATTGGTTGCCATGGCGACGGTGATGTCATAATTGGTTGCCATGGCGACGGTGATGTCATAATTGGTTGCCATGGCGACAATAATGTCATAATTGGTTGCCATGGCGACGATGATGCCTTAATACGTTGACATGGCGATGATGTCATAATTGGTTGCCATGGCGACGGTGATGTCATAATTGGTTTCCATGGCGACGATGATGCCTTAATACGTTGCATGGCGATGATGTCATAATTGGTTGCCATGGCAAAGATGATGCCTTAATACGTTGCCATGGCGACGGTGATGTCATAATTTGTTGCCATGGTGATGATGTCATGCCATGGCGACGGTGATGTCATAATTGGTTGCTATGGCAACGATGATGTCATAATTGGTTGCCATGGAGACTATGATGCCTTAATACGTTGACATGGCGACGGTGATATCATTGGTTGCCATGGCGACGGTGATGTCATAATTGATTGCCATGGCGACGTTGATGTCATAATTTGTTGCCATGGCAATGATGATGTCATAATTGGTTGCCATGGCGACGGTGATGTCATAATTGGTTGCTATGGCGACGATGATGTCATAATTGGTTGCCATGGAGACGATGATGCCTTAATACGTTGCCATGGTGACGGTGATATCATAATTGGTTGCCATGGCGACGGTGATGTCATAATTGGTTGCCATGGCGACGGTGATGCCTTGATACGTTGCCATGGCGACGGTGATGTCGTAATTGGTTGCCATGGCGACGGTGATGTCATAATTGGTTGCCATGGCGACGGTGATGTCATAATTGGTTGCCATGGCGATGATGCCTTAATACGTTGCCATGGCGACGGTGATGTCATAATTGGTTGCCATGGCGACAATGATGCCTTAATACATTGCCATGGCGATGATGTCATAATTGGTTGCCATGGTGACGGTGATGTCATAATTGGTTGCCATGGCGACGATGATGCCTTAATACGTTCCCATGGCGATGATGTCATAATTGGTTGCCATGGCAACGGTGATGTCATAATTGGTTGCCATGGCGACGATGATGACTTAATACGTTGACATGGCGATGATGTCATAATTGGTTTCCATGGCGACGGTGATGTCATAATTTTTTGCCATGGCGACGGTGATGTCATAATTGGTTGCCATGGCGATGATGTCATAATTGGTTGCCATGGCGACGGTGATGTCATAATTGGTTGCCATGGCGACGATGATGCCTTAATACATTGCCATGGCGATGATGTCATAATTGGTTGCCATGGCGACGGTGATGTCATAATTGGTTGCCATGGCGACGGTGATGTCATAATTGGTTGCCATGGCAATGATGTCATAATTGGTTGCCATGGCGACGGTGATGTCATAATTGGTTGCCATGGCGACGATGATGCCTTAATACGTTGCCATGGCGATGATGTCATAATTGGTTGCCATGGCGACGGTGATGTCATAATTGGTTGCCATGGCGACGATGATGCCTAAATACATTGCCATGGCGATGATGTCATAATTGGTTGCCATGGCGACGGTGATGCCATAATTGGTTGCCATGGCGACGGTGATGTCATAATTGGTTGCCATGGCGATGATGTCATAATTGGTTGCCATGGCGACGGTGATGTCATAATTGGTTGCCATGGCGATGATGATGCCTTAATACGTTGCCATGGCGACGGTTATGTCATAATTTGTTGCCATGGCGATGATGATGTCATAATTGGTTGCCATGGCGATAGTGATGTCATAATTGGTTGCCATGGCGACGGTGATGTCATAATTGGTTGCCATGGCGACAATGATGTCATAACTGGTTGCCATGGCGACGATGATGCCTTAATACGTTGACATGGCGATGATGTCATAATTGGTTGCCATGGCGACGGTGATGTCATAATTGGTTTCCATGGCGACGATGATGCCTTAATACGTTGCATGGCGATGATGTCATAATTGGTTGCCATGGCAAAGATGATGCCTTAATACGTTGCCATGGCGACGGTGATGTCATAATTTGTTGCCATGGCGATGATGATGTCATAATTGGTTGCCATGGCGACGGTGATGTCATAATTGGTTGCTATGGCGACGATGATGTCATAATTGGTTGCCATGGAGACGATGATGCCTTAATACGTTGCCATGGCGATGATGTCATAAATGGTTGCCATGGCGACGGTGATGTCATAATTGGTTGCCATGGCAACGATTATGCCTTAATACGTTGCCACGGTGATGATGTCATAATTGGTTGCCATGGCGACGGTGATGTCATAATTGGTTGCCATGGCGACGGTGATGTCATAATTGGTTGCCATGGCGACAATGATGTCATAATTGGTTGCCATGGCGACGATGATGCCTTAATACGTTGCCATGGCGATGATGTCATAATTGGTTGCCATGGCGACGGTGATGTCATAATTGGTTGCCATGGCGACGGTGATGTCATAATTGGTTGCCATGGCGATGATGTCATAATTTGTTGCCATGGCGACGATGATGTCATAATTGGTTGCCATGGCGACGATGATGCCTTAATACATTGCCATGGCGATGATGTCATAATTGGTTGCCATGGTGACGGTGATGTCATAATTGGTTGCCATGGCGACGATGATGCCTTAATACGTTGCCATGGCGATGATGTCATAATTGGTTGCCACGGCGACGATCATGCCTTAATACGTTGCCATGGCGATGATGTCATAATTGGTTGCCATGGCGACGGTGATGTCATAATTAGTTGCCATAGCGACGGTGATGTCACAATTGGTTGCCATGGCGACGATGATGCCTTAATACGTTGCCATGGCGACGGTGATATCATAATTGGTTGCCATGGTGACGGTGATGTCATAATTGGTTGCCATGGCGACGGTGATGTCATAATTGGTTGCCATGGCGACGATGATGCCTTAATACGTTGCCATGGCGATGATGTCATAATTGGTTGCCATGGCGATGGTGATGTCATAATTGGTTGCCATGGCGACGATGATGCCTTAATACGTTGCCATGGCGATGATGTCATAATTGGTTGCCATGGCGAAGGTGATGTCATAATTGGTTAACATGGCGACGGTAATGTCATAATTGGTTGACATGGCGATGATGTCATGTTTGGTTGCCATGGCGACGGTGATGTCATAATTGGTTGCCATGGCGACGATGATGCCTTAATACGTTGTCATGGAGATGATATCATAATTGGTTGCCATGGCGACAGTGATGTCATAATTGGTTGCCATGGCGACGATGATGCCTTAATACGTTGCCATGGCGATGATGTCATAATTGGTTGCCATGGCGACGATCATGCCTTAATACGTTGCCATGGCGATGATGTCATAATTGGTTGCCTTGGCGACGTGATGTCATAATTTGTTGCCATGGCGATGGTGATGTCATAATTGGTTGCCATGGCGACGATGATGCCTTAATACGTTGCCATGGCGACGGTGATGTCATAATTCATTTGCCATGGCGACGGTGATGTCATAATTGGTTGCCGTGGACACGGTGATGTCATAATTAGTTGCCATGGCGACGGTGATGTCATAATTGGTTGCCATGACGATGATGATGTCATAATTGGTTGCCATGGCTATGATATCATAATTGGTTGCCATGGCGATGATGTCATAATTGGTCGCCATGGCGATTATGTCATAATTGGTTGCCATGGTGATTAAGTCATAATTGGTTGCCATGGCGATGATGTCATATTAGGTTGCCATGGCGACGGTGATGTCATAATTGGTTGCCATGGCGATGATGTCATAATTGGTTGCCATGGCGACGGTGATGTCATAATTGGTTGCCATGGCGATGATGCCTTAATACGTTTCAATGGCGACGGTGATGTCATAATTGGTTGCCATGGCGACGATGATGTCATAATTGGTTGCCATGGCGACGATGATGTCATAATTGGTTGCCATGGCGACGATGCTGCCTTAATACGTTGCCATGGCGATGATGTCATAATTGGTTGCCATGGCGATGATGATGTCATAATTGGTTGCCATGGCGATGATGATGTCATAATTGGTTGCCATGGCGATGATGATGTCATAATTGGTTGCCATGGCGATGATGTCATAATTGGTTGACATGACGATGATGTCATAATTGGTTGCCATGGTGACGATGATGCCTTAACACGTTGCCATGGCGACGGTGATGTCATAATTGGTTGCCATGGCGACGGTGATGTCATAATTGGTTGCCATGGCGACGATGATGTCTTAATACGTTGCCATGGCGATGATGTCATTATTGGTTGCCATGGCGACGGTGATATCATAATTGGTTGCCATGGCAACGATGATGTCATAATTGGTTGCCATGGCAACGATGATGCCTTAATACGTTGCCATGGCGATGATGTCATAATTGGTTGCCATGGCGACGGTGATGTCATAATTGGTTGCCATGGCGACGATGATGCCTTAATACGTTGACATGGCGACGGTGATGTCATAATTGGTTGCCATGGCGATGATGTCATACTTGGTTGCCATGGCGACGGTGATGTCATAATTGGTTGCAATGGCGACGATGATGTCATAATTGGTTGCCATGGCGACGGTGATGTCATAATTGGTTGCCATGGCGATGATGATGTCATAATTGGTTGCCATGGTGACGATGATGCCTTAATACGTTGCCATAGCGATGATGTCATAATTGGTTGCCATGGCGACGATCATGCCTTAATACGTTGCCATGGCGATGATGTCATAATTAGGTTGCCATGGCGACGGTGATGTCATAATTGGTTGCCATAGCGACGGTGATGTCATAATTGGTTGCCATGGCGACGATGATGCCTTAATACGTTGCCATGGCGACGGTGATATCATAATTGGTTGCCATGGCGACGGTGATGTCATAATTGGTTGCCATGGCGACGGTGATGTCATAATTGGTTGCCATGGCGACGATGATGCCTTAATACGTTGCCATGGCGATGATGTCATAATTGGTTGCCATGGCGACGGTGATGTCATAATTGGTTGCCATGGTGACGGTGATGTCATAATTGGTTGCCATGGCGATGATGTCATAATTGGTTGCCATGGCGACGGTGATGTCATAATTGGTTGCCATGGCGACGATGATGCCTTAATACGTTGCCATGGCGATGATGTCATAATTGGTTGCCATGGCGACAATGATGCCTTAATACGTTGCCATGGCAACGGTGATGTCATAATTGGTTGCCATGGCGACGATGATGCCTTAATACGATGCCATGGCGATGATGTCATAATTGGTTGCCATGGCGACGGTGATGTCATAATTGGTTGCCATGGCGACGATGATGCCTTAATACGTTGCCATGGCGACGGTGATGTCATAATTGGTTGCCATGGCGACGGTGATGTCATAATTTGTTGCCATGGCGACGGTGATGTCATAATTGGTTGCTATGGTGACGATGATGTCATAATTGGTTGCCATGGAGACGATGATGCCTTAATACGTTGCCATGGCGACGGTGATATCATAATTGGTTGCCATGGCGACGATGATGCCTTAATACGTTGCCATGGCGACGGTGATATCATAATTGGTTGCCATGGTGACGGTGATGTCATAATTGGTTGCCATGGCGACGGTGATGCCTTGATACGTTGCCATGGCGACGGTGATGTCGTAATTGGTTGCCATGGTGACGGTGATGTCATAATTGGTTGCCATGGCGACGGTGATGTCATAATTGGTTGCCATGGCGATGATGCCTTAATACGTTGCCATGGTGACGGTGATGTCATAATTGGTCGTCATGCATGACGCCACTGCAGCTAGGCGTGGGAGCGCCGCTATCTAGCACCACTGCACCAGCCATCTTTCTTGGGCTATTCTCTTGGGAGTTCTGTTCTTCCTTATTCAAAGATCCGAATTTCAATTCAGCGATAAAAGTGATAAAGGCTCGGATTGAGCCGAAACGTCGTATTAAATTATATCGCTTCTACTTCGTGCTATATATACTTGTTTGGCTCCCACATGTTTTGTATATAATAAAAATAAGCACTTATTGCATATAGAAACCCCTCTGAGTGTGCGGTGAATTATATTATTATTGGTAATAGGACCTAAAGGTCTGTTACACCTGCACCTCGCTATTGGACTTGAGTGCACGCTAACCTCCTGGTTATAATTGGTTGCCATGGCAACGGTGATGTCATAATTGGTTGCCATGGCGACGATGATGCCTTAATACGTTGACATGGCGATGATGTCATAATTGGTTTCCATGGCGACGGTGATGTCATAATTTTTTGCCATGGCGACGGTGATGTCATAATTGGTTGCCATGGCGATGATGTCATAATTGGTTGCCATGGCGACAATGATGCCTTAATACATTGCCATGGCAATGATGTCATAATTGGTTGCCATGGCGACGGTGATGTCATAATTGGTTGCCATGGAGACGGTGATGTCATAATTGGTTGCCATGGCAATGATGTCATAATTGGTTGCCATGGCGACGGTGATGTCATAATTGGTTACCATGGCGACGATGATGCCTTAATACGTTGCCATGGCGATGATGTCATAATTGGTTGCCATGGCGACGGTGATGTCATAATTGGTTGCCATGGCGACGGTGATGTCATAATTGGTTGCCATGGCGACAATGATTTCATAAATGGTTGCCATGGCGACGATGATGCCTTAATACGTTGACATGGCGATGATGTCATAATTGGTTGCCATGGCAACGGTGATGTCATAATTGGTTGCCATGGCGACGGTTATGTCATAATTGGCTGCCATGGCGACAATGATGTCATAATTGGTTGCCATGGCGACGATGATGCCTTAATACGTTGACATGGCGATGATGTCATAATTGGTTGCCATGGTGACGGTGATGTCATAATTGGTTGCCATTGCGACGATGATGCCTTAATACGTTGCCATGGCGATTATGTCATAATTGGTTGCCATGGAGATGATGATGCCTTAATACATTGCCATGGCGACGGTGATGTCATAATTTGTTGCCATGTCGATGATGATGTCATAATTGGTTGCCATGGCGACGGTGATGTCATAATTGGTTGCTATGGCGACGATGATGTCATAATTGGTTGCCATGGAGACTATGATGCCTTAATACGTTGCCATGGCGACGGTGATATCATTGGTTGCCATGGCTACGGTGATGTCATAATTGGTTGCCATGGCGGTGATGTCATAATTTTTTGCCATGGCGACGGTAATGTCATAATTGGTTGCCATGGCGATGATGATGCCTTAATACGTTGCCATGGCGATGATATCATAATTGGTTGCCATGGTGACGGTGATGTCATAACTGGTTGCCATGGCGACGATGATGCCTTGATACGTTGCCATGGCGATGATGTCATAATTGGTTGCCATGGCAACGGTGATGTCATAATTGGTTGCCATGGCGACGATGATGCCTTAATACGTTGACATGGCGATGATGTCATAATTGGTTGCCATGGCGACGGTGATGTCATAATTTTTTGCCATGGCGACGGTGATGTCATAATTGGTTGCCATGGCGATAATGTCATAATTGGTTGCCATGGCGACGGTGATGTCATAATTGGTTGCCATGGCGACGATGATGCCTTAATACGTTGCCATGGCGATGATGTCATAATTGGTTGCCATGGCGACGGTGATGTCATAATTGGTTGCCATGGCGACTGTGATGTCATAATTGGTTGCCATGGCGACAATGATTTCATAATTGGTTGCCATGGCGACGATGATGCCTTAATACGTTGACATGGCGATGATGTCATAATTGGTTGCCATGGCGACGCTGATGTCACAATTGGTTGCCATGGCGACGATGATGCCTTAATACGTTGCCATGGCGATGATGTCATAATTGGTTGCCATGGCGACGGTGATGTCATAATTGGTTGCCATGGCGACGGTGATGTCATAATTGGTTGCCATGGCGACAATGATGTCATAATTGGTTGCCATGGCGACGATGATGCCTTAATACGTTGACAAGGCGATGATTTCATAATTGGTTGCCATGGCGACGGTGATGTCATAATTGGTTGCCATGGCGACGATGATGCCTTAATACGTTGCCATGGCGATGATGTCATAATTGGTTGCCATGGCGATGATGATGCCTTAATACGTTGCCATGGCGACGGTGATGTCATAATTTGTTGCCATGGCGATGATGATGTCATAATTGGTTGCCATGGCGATGGTGATGTCATAATTGGTTGCTATGGCGACGATGATGTCATAATTGGTTGCCATGGAGACTATGATGCCTTAATACGTTGCCATGGCGACGGTGATATCATTGGTTGCCATGGCGACGGTGATGTCATAATTAGTTGCCATGGCGATGATGTCATAATTGGTTGCCATGGCGACGGTGATGTCATAATTGGTTGCCATGGCGACGATGATGCCTTAATACGTTGCCATGGTGATGATGTCATAATTGGTTGCCATGGCGATGGTGATGTCATAATTGGTTGCCATGGCGACGGTGATGTCATAATTGGTTGCCATGGCGACAATGATGTCATAATTGGTTGCCATGGCGACGATGATGCCTTAATACGTTGACATGGCGATGATGTCATAATTGGTTGCCATGGCGACGGTGATGTCATAATTGGTTTCCATGGCGACGATGATGCCTTAATACGTTGCATGGCGATTATGTCATAATTGGTTGCCATGGCAAAGATGATGCCTTAATACGTTGCCATGGCGACGGTGATGTCATAATTTGTTGCCATGGCGATGGTGATGTCATAATTGGTTGCCATGGCGACGGTGATTTCATAATTGGTTGCTCTGGCGACGATGATGTCATAATTGGTTGCCATGGAGATGATGATGCCTTAATACGTTGCCATGTCGATTATGTCATAAATGGTTGCCATGGCGACGGTGATGTCATAATTGGTTGCCATGGCGACGATTATGCCTTAATACGTTGCCATGGCGATGATGTCATAATTGGTTGCCATGGCGATGGTGAAGTCATAATTGGTTGCCATGGCGACGGTGATGTCACAATTGGTTGCCATGGCGACAATGATGTCATAATTGGTTGCCATGGCGACGATGATGCCTTAATACGTTGCCATGGCGATGATGTCATAATTGGTTGCCATGGCGACGGTGATGTCATAATTGGTTGCCATCGCGACGGTGATGTCATAATTGGTTGCCATGGCGATGATGTCATAATTTGTTGCCATGGCGACGGTGATGTCATAATTGGTTACCATGGCGACGATGATGCCTTAATACATTGCCATGGCGATGATGCCTTAATACATTGCCATGGCGATGATGTCATAATTGGTTGCCATGGCGACGGTGATGTCATAATTGGTTGCCATGGCGACGATGATGCCTTAATACGTTGCCATGGCGATGATGTCATAATTGGTTGCCATGGCGACGATCATGCCTTAATACGTTGCCATGGCGATGATGTCATAATTGGTTGCCATGGCGACGGTGATGTCATAATTAGTTGCCATAGCGACGGTGATGTCATAATTGGTTGCCATGGCGACGATGATGCCTTAATACGTTGCCATGGCGACGGTGATATCATAATTGGTTGCCATGGTGACGGTGATGTCATAATTTGTTGCCATGGCGACGGTGATGTCATAATTGGTTGCCATGGCGACGATGATGCCTTAATACGTTGCCATGGCGATGATGTCATATTTGGTTGCCATGGCGATGGTGATGTCATAATTGGTTGCCATGGCGACGTGATGTCATAATTGGTTGCCATGGCGATGATGTCATAATTGGTTGCCATGGCGACGGTGATGTCATAATTGGTTGCCATGGCGACGATGATGCCTTAATATGTTGCCATGGCGATGATGTCATAATTGGTTGCCATGGCGACGATGATGCCTTAATACGTTGCCATGGCAACGGTGATGTCATAATTGGTTGACATGGCGACTATGATGCCTTAATACGTTGCCATGGCGATGATGTCATAATTGGTTGCCATGGCGACGGTGATGTCATAATTGGTTAACATGGCGACGGTAATGTCATAATTGGTTGACATGGCGATGATGTCATAATTGGTTGCCATGGCGATGATGATGCTTTAATACGTTGCCATGGCGACGATGAAGTCATAATTGGTTGCCATGGCGACGATGATGTCATAATTGGTTGCCATGGCGATTATGTCATAATTGGTTGCCATGGCGATGATGATGTCATAATTGGTTGCCATGGCGATGATGTCATAATTGGTTGCCATGGCGATGATGTCATAATTGGTTGCCATGACGATGATGTCATAATTGGTTGCCATGGTGACGATGATGCCTTGACACGTTGCCATGGCGACGGTGATGTCATAATTGGTTGCAATGGCGACGGTGATGTCATAATTGGTTGCCATGGCGACGATGATGTCTTAATACGTTGCCATGGCGACGGTGATGTCATTATTGGTTGCCATGGCGACGGTGATATCATAATTGGTTGCCATGGTGACGATGATGTCATAATTGGTTGCCATGGCGACGATGATGCCTTAATACGTTGCCATGGCGATGATGTCATAATTGGTTTCCATGGCGACGGTGATGTCATAATTGGTTGCCATGGCGACGATGATGCCTTAATACATTGCCATGGCGACGGTGATGTCATAATTGGTTGCCATGGCGATGATGTCATACTTGGTTGCCATGGCGACGGTGATGTCATAATTGGTTGCAATGGTGACGATGATGTCATAATTGGTTGCCATGGCGATGGTGATGTCATAATTGGTTGCCATGGCGATGATGATGTCATAATTGGTTGCCATGTCGACGATGATGCCTTAATACGTTCCCATGGCGATGATGTCATAATTGTTTGCCATGGCGACGATCATGCCTTAATACATTGCCATGGCGATGATGTCATAATTGGTTGCCATGGCGACGGTGATGTCATAATTGGTTGCCATAGCGACGGTGATGTCATAATCGGTTGCCATGGCGACGATGATGCCTTAATACGTTGCCATGGCGACGGTGATATCATAATTGGTTGCCATGGCGACGGAGATGTCATAATTGGTTGCCATGGCGACGGTGATGTCATAATTGGTTGCCATGGCGACGATGATGCCTTAATACGTTGCCATGGTGATGATGTCATAATTGGTTGCCATGGCGACGGTGATGTCATAATTGGCTGCCATGGCGACGGTGATGTCATAATTGGTTGCCATGGCGATGATGTCATAATTGGTTGCCATGGCGACGGTGATGTCATAATTTGTTGCCATGGCGACGATGATGCCTTAATACGTTGCCATGGCGATGATGTCATAATTGGTTGCCATGGCGACAATGATGCCTTAATACGTTGCCATGGCAACGGTGATGTCATAATTGGTTGCCTTTTCGACGATGATGCCTTAATACGTTGCCATGGCGATGATGTCATAATTGGTTGCCATGGCGACGGTGATGTCATAATTGGTTGCCATGGCGACGGTGATGTCATAATTGGTTGCCATGGTGACAATAATGTCATAATTGGTTGCCATGGCGACGATGATGCCTTAATACGTTGACATGGCGATGATGTCATAATTGGTTGCCATGGCGACGGTGATGTCATAATTGGTTTCCATGGCGACGATGATGCCTTAATACGTTGCATGGCGATGATGTCATAATTGGTTGCCATGGCAAAGATGATGCCTTAATACGTTGCCATGGCGACGGTGATGTCATAATTTGTTGCCATGGTGATGATGTCATGCCATGGCGACGGTGATGTCATAATTGGTTGCTATGGCAACGATGATGTCATAATTGGTTGCCATGGAGACTATGATGCCTTAATACGTTGACATGGCGACGGTGATATCATTGGTTGCCATGGCGACGGTGATGTCATAATTGGTTGCCATGGCGACGTTGATGTCATAATTTGTTGCCATGGCAATGATGATGTCATAATTGGTTGCCATGGCGACGGTGATGTCATAATTGGTTGCTATGGCGACAATGATGTCATAATTGGTTGCCATGGAGACGATGATGCCTTAATACGTTGCCATGGTGACGGTGATATCATAATTGGTTGCCATGGCGACGGTGATGTCATAATTGGTTGCCATGGCGACGGTGATGCCTTGATACGTTGCCATGGCGACGGTGATGTCGTAATTGGTTGCCATGGCGACGGTGATGTCATAATTGGTTGCCATGGCGACGGTGATGTCATAATTGGTTGCCATGGCGATGATGCCTTAATACGTTGCCATGGCGACGGTGATGTCATAATTGGTTGCCATGGCGACAATGATGCCTTAATACATTGCCATGGCGATGATGTCATAATTGGTTGCCATGGTGACGGTGATGTCATAATTGGTTGCCATGGCGACGATGATGCCTTAATACGTTCCCATGGCGATGATGTCATAATTGGTTGCCATGGCAACGGTGATGTCATAATTGGTTGCCATGGCGACGATGATGACTTAATACGTTGACATGGCGATGATGTCATAATTGGTTTCCATGGCGACGGTGATGTCATAATTTTTTGCCATGGCGACGGTGATGTCATAATTGGTTGCCATGGCGATGATGTCATAATTGGTTGCCATGGCGACGGTGATGTCATAATTGGTTGCCATGGCGACGATGATGCCTTAATACATTGCCATGGCGATGATGTCATAATTGGTTGCCATGGCGACGGTGATGTCATAATTGGTTGCCATGGCGACGGTGATGTCATAATTGGTTGCCATGGCAATGATGTCATAATTGGTTGCCATGGCGACGGTGATGTCATAATTGGTTGCCATGGCGACGATGATGCCTTAATACGTTGCCATGGCGATGATGTCATAATTGGTTGCCATGGCGACGGTGATGTCATAATTGGTTGCCATGGCGACGGTGATGTCATAATTGGTTGCCATGGCGACAATGATTTCATAATTGGTTGCCATAGCGACGATGATGCCTTAATACGTTGACATGGCGATGATGTCATAATTGGTTGCCATGGCGACGGTGATGTCATAATTGGTTGCCATGGCGACGATGATGCCTTAATACGTTGCCATGGCGATGATGTCATAATTGGTTGCCATGGCGACGGTGATGTCATAATTGGTTGCCATGGCGACTGTGATGTCATAATTGGTTGCCATGGCGACAATGATGTCATAATTGGTTGCCATGGCGACGATGATGCCTTAATACGTTGACATGGCGATGATGTCATAATTGGTTGCCATGGCGACGATGATGTCATAATTGGTTGCCATGGCGATTATGTCATAATTGGTTGCCATGGCGATGATGATGTCATAATTGGTTGCCATGGCGATGATGTCATAATTGGTTGCCATGGCGATGATGTCATAATTGGTTGCCATGACGATGATGTCATAATTGGTTGCCATGGTGACGATGATGCCTTAACACGTTGCCATGGCGACGGTGATGTCATAATTGGTTGCAATGGCGACGGTGATGTCATAATTGGTTGCCATGGCGACGATGATGTCTTAATACGTTGCCATGGCGACGGTGATGTCATTATTGGTTGCCATGGCGACGGTGATATCATAACTGGTTGCCATGGTGACGATGATGTCATAATTGGTTGCCATGGCGACGATGATGCCTTAATACGTTGCCATGGCGATGATGTCATAATTGGTTTCCATGGCGACGGTGATGTCATAATTGGTTGCCATGGCGACGATGATGCCTTAATACATTGCCATGGCGACGGTGATGTCATAATTGGTTGCCATGGCGATGATGTCATACTTGGTTGCCATGGCGACGGTGATGTCATAATTGGTTGCAATGGTGACGATGATGTCATAATTGGTTGCCATGGCGATGGTGATGTCATAATTGGTTGCCATGGCGATGATGATGTCATAATTGGTTGCCATGTCGACGATGATGCCTTAATACGTTCCCATGGCGATGATGTCATAATTGTTTGCCATGGCGACGATCATGCCTTAATACATTGCCATGGCGATGATGTCATAATTGGTTGCCATGGCAACGGTGATGTCATAATTGGTTGCCATAGCGACGGTGATGTCATAATTGGTTGCCATGGCGACGATGATGCCTTAATACGTTGCCATGGCGACGGTGATATCATAATTGGTTGCCATGGCGACGGAGATGTCATAATTGGTTGCCATGGCGACGGTGATGTCATAATTGGTTGCCATGGCGACGATGATGCCTTAATACGTTGCCATGGTGATGATGTCATAATTGGTTGCCATGGCGACGGTGATGTCATAATTGGCTGCCATGGCGACGGTGATGTCATAATTGGTTGCCATGGCGATGATGTCATAATTGGTTGCCATGGCGACGGTGATGTCATAATTTGTTGCCATGGCGACGATGATGCCTTAATACGTTGCCATGGCGATGATGTCATAATTGGTTGCCATGGCGACAATGATGCCTTAATACGTTGCCATGGCAACGGTGATGTCATAATTGGTTGCCTTTTCGACGATGATGCCTTAATATGTTGCCATGGCGATGATGTCATAATTGGTTGCCATGGCGACGGTGATGTCATAATTGGTTGCCATGGCGACGGTGATGTCATAATTGGTTGCCATGGCGACAATAATGTCATAATTGGTTGCCATGGCGACGATGATGCCTTAATACGTTGACATGGCGATGATGTCATAATTGGTTGCCATGGCGACGGTGATGTCATAATTGGTTTCCATGGCGACGATGATGCCTTAATACGTTGCATGGCGATGATGTCATAATTGGTTGCCATGGCAAAGATGATGCCTTAATACGTTGCCATGGCGACGGTGATGTCATAATTTGTTGCCATGGTGATGATGTCATGCCATGGCGACGGTGATGTCATAATTGGTTGCTATGGCAACGATGATGTCATAATTGGTTGCCATGGAGACTATGATGCCTTAATACGTTGACATGGCGACGGTGATATCATTGGTTGCCATGGCGACGGTGATGTCATAATTGGTTGCCATGGCGACGTTGATGTCATAATTTGTTGCCATGGCAATGATGATGTCATAATTGGTTGCCATGGCGACGGTGATGTCATAATTGGTTGCTATGGCGACGATGATGTCATAATTGGTTGCCATGGAGATGATGATGCCTTAATACGTTGCCATGGTGACGGTGATATCATAATTGGTTGCCATGGCGACGGTGATGTCATAATTGGTTGCCATGGCGACGGTGATGCCTTGATACGTTGCCATGGCGACGGTGATGTCGTAATTGGTTGCCATGGCGACGGTGATGTCATAATTGGTTGCCATGGCGACGGTGATGTCATAATTGGTTGCCATGGCGATGATGCCTTAATACGTTGCCATGGCGACGGTGATGTCATAATTGGTTGCCATGGCGACAATGATGCCTTAATACATTGCCATGGCGATGATGTCATAATTGGTTGCCATGGTGACGGTGATGTCATAATTGGTTGCCATGGCGACGATGATGCCTTAATACGTTCCCATGGCGATGATGTCATAATTGGTTGCCATGGCAACGGTGATGTCATAATTGGTTGCCATGGCGACGATGATGACTTAATACGTTGACATGGCGATGATGTCATAATTGGTTTCCATGGCGACGGTGATGTCATAATTTTTTGCCATGGCGACGGTGATGTCATAATTGGTTGCCATGGCGATGATGTCATAATTGGTTGCCATGGCGACGGTGATGTCATAATTGGTTGCCATGGCGACGATGATGCCTTAATACATTGCCATGGCGATGATGTCATAATTGGTTGCCATGGCGACGGTGATGTCATAATTGGTTGCCATGGCGACGGTGATGTCATAATTGGTTGCCATGGCAATGATGTCATAATTGGTTGCCATGGCGACGGTGATGTCATAATTGGTTGCCATGGCGACGATGATGCCTTAATACGTTGCCATGGCGATGATGTCATAATTGGTTGCCATGGCGACGGTGATGTCATAATTGGTTGCCATGGCGACGGTGATGTCATAATTGGTTGCCATGGCGACAATGATTTCATAATTGGTTGCCATGGCGACGATGATGCCTTAATACGTTGACATGGCGATGATGTCATAATTGGTTGCCATGGCGACGGTGATGTCATAATTGGTTGCCATGGCGACGATGATGCCTTAATACGTTGCCATGGCGATGATGTCATAATTGGTTGCCATGGCGACGGTGATGTCATAATTGGTTGCCATGGCGACTGTGATGTCATAATTGGTTGCCATGGCGACAATGATGTCATAATTGGTTGCCATGGCGACGATGATGCCTTAATACGTTGACATGGCGATGATGTCATAATTGGTTGCCATGGTGACGGTGATGTCATAATTGGTTGCCATGGCGACGATGATGCCTTAATACGTTGCCATGGCGATGATGTCATAATTGGTTGCCATGGCGATGATGATGCCTTAATACGTTGCCATGGCGACGGTGATGTCATAATTTGTTGCCATGTCGATGATGATGTCATAATTGGTTGCCATGGCGACGGTGATGTCATAATTGGTTGCTATGGCTACGATGATGTCATAATTGGTTGCCATGGAGACTATGATGCCTTAATACGTTGCCATGGCGACGGTGATATCATTGGTTGCCATGGCTACGGTGATGTCATAATTGGTTGCCATGGCGGTGATGTCATAATTGGTTGCCATGGTGACGGTGATGTCATAATTGGTTGCCATGGCGACGATGATGCCTTAATACGTTGCCATGATGATGATGTCATAATTGGTTGCCATGGCGATGGTGATGTCATAATTGGTTGCCATGGCGATGGTGATGTCATAATTGGTTGCCATGGCGACAATAATGTCATAATTGGTTGCCATGGCGACGATGATGCCTTAATACGTTGACATGGCGATGATGTCATAATTGGTTGCCATGGCGACGGTGATGTCATAATTGGTTTCCATGGCGACGATGATGCCTTAATACGTTGCATGGCGATGATGTCATAATTGGTTGCCATGGCAAAGATGATGCCTTAATACGTTGCCATGGCGACGGTGATGTCATAATTTGTTGCCATGGTGATGATGATGTCATACCATGGCGACGGTGATGTCATAATTGGTTGCCATGGCGACGATGATGTCATAATTGGTTGCCATGGAGACGATGATGCCTTAATACGTTGCCATGGCGATGATGTCATAAATGGTTGCCATGGCGACGGTGATGTCATAATTGATTGCCATGGCGACGATTATGCCTTAATACGTTGCCATGGCGATGATGTCATAATTGGTTGCCATGGCGACGGTGATGTCATAATTGGTTGCCATGGCGACGGTGATGTCATAATTGGTTGCCATGGCGACAATGATGTCATAATTGGTTGCCATGGCGACGATGATGCCTTAATATGTTGCCATGGCGATGATGTCATAATTGGTTGCCATGGCGACGGTGATGTCATAATTGGTTGCCATGGTGACGGTGATGTCATAATTGGTTGCCATGGCGACAATGATGTCATAATTGGTTGCCATGGTGACGATGATGCCTTAATACGTTGCCATGGCGATGATGTCATAATTGGTTGCCATGGCGACGGTGATGTCATAATTGGTTGCCATGGCGACGATGATGCCTTAATACGTTGCCATGGCGATGATGTCATAATTGGTTGCCATGGTGACGGTGATGTAATAATTGGTTGCCATGGCGATGTTGATGTCATAATTCTTTGCCATGGCGACAATGATGTCATGATTGGTTGCCATGGCGACGATGATGCCTTAATATGTTGCCATGGCGACGGTGATGTCATAATTTGTTGCCATGGCGATGATGATGTCATAATTGGTTGCCATGGCGACGGTGATGTCATAATTGGTTGCCATGGCGACGATGATGCCTTAATACGTTGCCATGGCAATGATGTCATAAATGGTTGCCATGGCGACGGTGATGTCATAATTCGTTTGCCATGGTGACGGTGATGTCATAATTGGTTGCCATGGTGACGGTGATGTCATAATTGGTTGCCATGGCGACGGTGATGTCATAATTGGTTGCCATGACGATGATGATGTCATAATTGGTTGCCATGGCGATGATGTCATAATTGGTTGCCATGGCGATTATGTCATAATTGGTTGCCATGGCGACGATGATACCTTAATACGTTGCCATGGCGATGAAGTCATAATTGGTTGCCATGGCGATGATGATGTCATAATAGGTTGCCATGGCGACGGTGAGGTCATAATTGGTTGCCATGGCGATGATGTCATAATAGGTTGCCATGGCGATGATGTCATAATAGGTTGCCATGGCGACGGTGATGTCATAATTGGTTGCCATGGCGACGGTGATGTAATAATTGGTTGCCATGGCGACGATGATGCCTTAATACGTTGCCATGGCGACGATGATGCCTTAATATGTTGCCATGGCGACGGTGATGTCATAATTGGTTGCCATGGCGACGGTGATGTCATAATTGGTTGCATTGGCGACGGTGATGTCATAATTGGTTGCCATGGAGACGATGATGCCTTAATACGTTGACATGGCGATGATGTCATAATTGGTTGCCATGGCGACGGTGATGTCATAATTGGTTGCCATGGCGACGATGATGCCTTAATACGTTGCCATGGCGATGATGTCATAATTGGTTGCCATGGCGACGGTGATGTCATAATTGGTTGCCATGGCGACTGTGATGTCATAATTGGTTGCCATGGCGACAATGATGTCATAATTGGTTGCCATGGCGACGATGATGCCTTAATACGTTGACATGGCGATGATGTCATAATTGGTTGCCATGGTGACGGTGATGTCATAATTGGTTGCCATGGCGACGATGATGCCTTAATACGTTGCCATGGCGATGATGTCATAATTGGTTGCCATGGCGATGATGATGCCTTAATACGTTGCCATGGCGACGGTGATGTCATAATTTGTTGCCATGTCGATGATGATGTCATAATTGGTTGCCATGGCGACGGTGATGTCATAATTGGTTGCTATGGCTACGATGATGTCATAATTGGTTGCCATGGAGACTATGATGCCTTAATACGTTGCCATGGCGACGGTGATATCATTGGTTGCCATGGCTACGGTGATGTCATAATTGGTTGCCATGGCGGTGATGTCATAATTGGTTGCCATGGTGACGGTGATGTCATAATTGGTTGCCATGGCGACGATGATGCCTTAATACGTTGCCATCATGATGATGTCATAATTGGTTGCCATGGCGATGGTGATGTCATAATTGGTTGCCATGGCGATGGTGATGTCATAATTGGTTGCCATGGCGACAATAATGTCATAATTGGTTGCCATGGCGACGATGATGCCTTAATACGTTGACATGGCGATGATGTCATAATTGGTTGCCATGGCGACGGTGATGTCATAATTGGTTTCCATGGCGACGATGATGCCTTAATACGTTGCATGGCGATGATGTCATAATTGGTTGCCATGGCAAAGATGATGCCTTAATACGTTGCCATGGCGACGGTGATGTCATAATTTGTTGCCATGGTGATGATGATGTCATACCATGGCGACGGTGATGTCATAATTGGTTGCCATGGCGACGATGATGTCATAATTGGTTGCCATGGAGACGATGATGCCTTAATACGTTGCCAATGCGATGATGTCATAAATGGTTGCCATGGCGACGGTGATGTCATAATTGATTGCCATGGCGACGATTATGCCTTAATACGTTGCCATGGCGATGATGTCATAATTGGTTGCCATGGCGACGGTGATGTCATAATTGGTTGCCATGGCGACGGTGATGTCATAATTGGTTGCCATGGCGACAATGATGTCTTAATTGGTTGCCATGGCGACGATGATGCCTTAATATGTTGCCATGGCGATGATGTCATAATTGGTTGCCATGGCGACGGTGATGTCATAATTGGTTGCCATGGTGACGGTGATGTCATAATTGGTTGCCATGGCGACAATGATGTCATAATTGGTTGCCATGGTGACGATGATGCCTTAATACGTTGCCATGGCGATGATGTCATAATTGGTTGCCATGGCGACGGTGATGTCATAATTGGTTGCCATGGCGACGATGATGCCTTAATACGTTGCCATGGCGATGATGTCATAATTGGTTGCCATGGTGTCGGTGATGTAATAATTGGTTGCCATGGCGATGTTGATGTCATAATTCTTTGCCATGGCGACAATGATGTCATGATTGGTTGCCATGGCGACGATGATGCCTTAATATGTTGCCATGGCGACGGTGATGTCATAATTTGTTGCCATGGCGATGATGATGTCATAATTGGTTGCCATGGCGACGGTGATGTCATAATTGGTTGCCATGGCGACGATGATGCCTTAATACGTTGCCATGGCAATGATGTCATAAATGGTTGCCATGGCGACGGTGATGTCATAATTCGTTTGCCATGGTGACGGTGATGTCATAATTGGTTGCCATGGTGACGGTGATGTCATAATTGGTTGCCATGGCGACGGTGATGTCATAATTGGTTGCCATGACGATGATGATGTCATAATTGGTTGCCATGGCGATGATGTCATAATTGGTTGCCATGGCGATTATGTCATAATTGGTTGCCATGGCGACGATGATACCTTAATACGTTGCCATGGCGATGAAGTCATAATTGGTTGCCATGGCGATGATGATGTCATAATAGGTTGCCATGGCGACGGTGAGGTCATAATTGGTTGCCATGGCGATGATGTCATAATAGGTTGCCATGGCGATGATGTCATAATAGGTTGCCATGGCGACGGTGATGTCATAATTGGTTGCCATGGCGACGGTGATGTAATAATTGGTTGCCATGGCGACGATGATGCCTTAATACGTTGCCATGGCGACGATGATGCCTTAATATGTTGCCATGGCGACGGTGATGTCATAATTGGTTGCCATGGCGACGGTGATGTCATAATTGGTTGCATTGGCGACGGTGATGTCATAATTGGTTGCCATGACGATGATGATGTCATAATTGGTTGCCATGGCGATGATGTCATAATTGGTTGCCATGGCGACGGTGATGTCATAATTGGTTGCCATGGCGACGATGATGCCTTAATACGTTGCCATGGCGACGGTGATGTCATAATTGGTTGCCATGGCGACGATGATGCCTTAATACGTTGCCATGGCGATGATGTCATAATTGGTTGCCATGGCGACGGTGATGTCAGAATTGGTTGCCATGGCGACGATGATGCCTTAATACGTTGCCATGGCGATGATGTCATAATTGGTTGCCATGGCGACGATGATGCCTTAATACTTTGCCATGGTGACTGTGATGTCATAGTTTGTTGCCATGGCGATGATGATGTCATAATTGTTTGCCATGGCGACGGTGATGTCATAATTGGTTGCCATGGCGACGGTGATGTCATAATTGGTTGCCATGGCGACGATGATGCCTTAATACGTTGCCATGGCGATGATGTCATAATTGGTTGCCATGGCGACGGTGATGTCATAATTGGTTGCCATGGCGACGATGATGCCTTAATACGTTGCCATGGCGACGGTGATGTCATAATTGGTTGCCATGGCGATGATGATGTCATAATTTGTTGCCATGGCGACGGTGATGTCATAATTGGTTGCTATGGCGACGATGATGTCATAATTGGTTGCCATGGAGACGATGATGCCTTAATACGTTGCCATGGCGACGGTGATATCATAATTGGTTGCCATGGTGACGGTGATGTCATAATTGGTTGCCATGGCGACGGTGATGCCTTGATACGTTGCCATGGCGACGGTGATGTCGTAATTGGTTGCCATGGTGACGATGATGTCATAATTGGTTGCCATGGCGACGGTGATGTCATAATTGGTTGCCATGGCGATGATGCCTTAATACGTTGCCATGGTGACGGTGATGTCATAATTGGTTGCCATGGCGACGATGATGCCTTAATACATTGCCATGGCGATGATGTCATAATTGGTTGCCATGGTGACGGTGATGTCATAATTGGTTGACATGGCGACAATGATGCCTTAATACGTTGACATGGCGATGATGTCATAATTGGTTGCCATGGCAACGGTGATGTCATAATTGGTTGCCATGGCGACGATGATGCCTTAATACGTTGACATGGCGATGATGTCATAATTGGTTTCCATGGCGACGGTGATGTCATAATTTTTTGCCATGGCGACGGTGATGTCATAATTGGTTGCCATGGCGATGATGTCATAATTGGTTGCCATGGCGACAATGATGCCTTAATACATTGCCATGGCGATGATGTCATAATTGGTTGCCATGGCGACGGTGATGTCATAATTGGTTGCCATGGCGACGGTGATGTCATAATTGGTTGCCATGGCAATGATGTCATAATTGGTTGCCATGGCGACGGTGATGTCATAATTGGTTGCCATGGCGACGATGATGCCTTAATACGTTGCCATGGCGATGATGTCATAATTGGTTGCCATGGCGACGGTGATGTCATAATTGGTTGCCATGGCGACGGTGATGTCATAATTGGTTGCCATGGCGACAATGATTTCATAAATGGTTGCCATGGCGACGATGATGCCTTAATACGTTGACATGGCGATGATGTCATAATTGGTTGCCATGGCGACGGTGATGTCATAATTGGTTGCCATGGCGACGATGATGCCTTAATACGTTGCCATGGCGATGATGTCATAATTGGTTGCCATGGCGACGGTGATGTCATAATTGGTTGCCATGGCAACGGTTATGTCATAATTGGCTGCCATGGCGACAATGATGTCATAATTGGTTGCCATGGCGACGATGATGCCTTAATACGTTGACATGGCGATGATGTCATAATTGGTTGCCATGGTGACGGTGATGTCATAATTGGTTGCCATGGCGACGATGATGCCTTAATACGTTGCCATGGCGATTATGTCATAATTGGTTGCCATGGAGATGATGATGCCTTAATACGTTGCCATGGGGACGGTGATGTCATAATTTGTTGCCATGTCGATGATGATGTCATAATTGGTTGCCATGGCGACGGTGATGTCATAATTGGTTGCTATGGCGACGATGATGTCATAATTGGTTGCCATGGCGACGATGATGCCTTAATACATTGCCATGGCGATGATGTCATAATTGGTTGCCATGGCGACGGTGATGTCATAATTGGTTGCCATGGTGACAGTGATGTCATAATTGGTTGCCATGGCGATGATGTCATAATTGGTTGCCATGGCGACGGTGATGTCATAATTGGTTGCCATGGCGACGATGATACCTTAATACGTTGCCATGGCGATGATGTCATAATTGGTTGCCATGGCGACGGTGATGTCATAATTGGTTGCCATGGCGACGGTGATGTCATAATTGGTTGCCATGGCGACAATGATTTCATAATTGGTTGCCATGGCGACGATGATGCCTTAATACGTTGACATGGCGATGATGTCATAATTGGTTGCCATGGCGACGGTGATGTCACAATTGGTTGCCATGGCGACGATGATGCCTTAATACGTTGCCATGGCGATGATGTCATAATTGGTTGCCATGGCGACGGTGATGTCATAATTGGTTTCCATGGCGACGATGATGCCTTAATACGTTGCATGGCGATTATGTCATAATTGGTTGCCATGGCAAAGATGATGCCTTAATACGTTGCCATGGCGACGGTGATGTCATAATTTGTTGCCATGGCGACGGTGATGTCATAATTGGTTGCCATGGCGATGATGTCATAATTTGTTGCCATGGCGACGGTGATGTCATAATTGGTTGCCATGGCGACGATGATGCCTTAATACATTGCCATGGCGATGATGCCTTAATACATTGCCATGGCGATGATGTCATAATTGGTTGCCATGGCGACGGTGATGTCATAATTGGTTGCCATGGCGACGATGATGCCTTAATACGTTGCCATGGCGATGATGTCATAATTGGTTGCCATGGCGACGATCATGCCTTAATACGTTGCCATGGCGATGATGTCATAATTGGTTGCCATGGCGACGGTGATGTCATAATTAGTTGCCATAGCGACGGTGATGTCATAATTGGTTGCCATGGCGACGATGATGCCTTAATACGTTGCCATGGCGACGGTGATATCATAATTGGTTGCCATGGTGACGGTGATGTCATAATTGGTTGCCATGGCGACGGTGATGTCATAATTGGTTGCCATGGCGACGATGATGCCTTAATACGTTGCCATGGCGATGATGTCATAATTGGTTGCCATGGCGATGGTGATGTCATAATTGGTTGCCATGGCAACGGTGATGTCATAATTGGTTGCCATGGCGACAATGATGTCATAATTGGTTGCCATGGCGACGATGATGCCTTAATACGTTGACATGGCGATGATGTCATAATTGGTTGCCATGGCGACGGTGATGTCATAATTGGTTGCCATGGCGACGATGATGCCTTAATACGTTGCATGGCGATTATGTCATAATTGGTTGCCATGGCAAAGATGATGCCTTAATACGTTGCCATGGCGACGGTGATGTCATAATTTGTTGCCATGGCGACGGTGATGTCATAATTGGTTGCCATGGCGATGATGTCATAATTTGTTGCCATGGCGACGGTGATGTCATAATTGGTTGCCATGGCGACGATGATGCCTTAATACATTGACATGGCGATGATGCCTTAATACATTGCCATGGCGATGATGTCATAATTGGTTGCCATGGCGACGGTGATGTCATAATTGGTTGCCATGGCGACGATGATGCCTTAATACGTTGCCATGGCGATGATGTCATAATTGGTTGCCATGGCGACGATCATGCCTTAATACATTGCCATGGCGACGGTGATATCATAATTGGTTGCCATGGCGATGGTGATGTCATAATTGGTTGACATGGCGACGGTGATGTCATAATTGGTTGCCATGGCGACGATGATGCCTTAATACGTTGCCATGGCGATGATGTCATAATTGGTTGCCATGGCGACGGTGATGTCATAATTGGTTGCCATGGTGACGGTGATGTCATAATTGGTTGCCATGGCGATGATGTCATAATTGGTTGCCATGGCGACGGTGATGTCATAATTGGTTGCCATGGCGACGATGATGCCTTAATATGTTGCCATGGCGATGATGTCATAATTGGTGCCATGGCGACAATGATGCCTTAATACGTTGCCATGGCAACGGTGATGTCATAATTGGTTGCCATGGCGACGATGATGCCTTAATACGTTGCCATGGCGATGATGTCATAATTGGTTGCCATGGCGACGGTGATGTCATAATTGGTTGCCATGGCGACGATGATGCCTTAATACGTTGCCATGGCGACGGTGATGTCATAATTGGTTGCCATGGCGATGATGATGTCATAATTTGTTGCCATGGCGACGGTGATGTCATAATTGGTTGCTATGGCGACGATGATGTCATAATTGGTTGCCATGGAGACGATGATGCCTTAATACGTTGCCATGGCGACGGTGATATCATAATTGGTTGCCATGGTGACGGTGATGTCATAATTGGTTGCCATGGCGACGGTGATGCCTTGATACGTTGCCATGGCGACGGTGATGTCGTAATTGGTTGCCATGGTGACGATGATGTCATAATTGGTTGCCATGGCGACGGTGATGTCATAATTGGTTGCCATGGCGATGATGCCTTAATACGTTGCCATGGTGACGGTGATGTCATAATTGGTTGCTATGGCGACGATGATGTCATAATTGGTTGCCATGGAGACGATGATGCCTTAATACGTTGACATGGCGATGATGTCATAATTGGTTGCCATGGCGACGGTGATGTCATAATTGGTTGCCATGGCGACGATGATGCCTTAATACGTTGCCATGGCGATGATGTCATAATTGGTTGCCATGGCGACGGTGATGTCATAATTGGTTGCCATGGCGATGATGCCTTAATACGTTGCCATGGCGACGGTGATGTCATAATTGGTTGCCATGGCGACAATGATGCCTTAATACATTGCCATGGCGATGATGTCATAATTGGTTGCCATGGTGACGGTGATGTCATAATTGGTTGCCATGGCGACGATGATGCCTTAATACGTTCCCATGGCGATGATGTCATAATTGGTTGCCATGGCAACGGTGATGTCATAATTGGTTGCCATGGCGACGATGATGACTTAATACGTTGACATGGCGATGATGTCATAATTGGTTTCCATGGCGACGGTGATGTCATAATTTTTTGCCATGGCGACGGTGATGTCATAATTGGTTGCCATGGCGATGATGTCATAATTGGTTGCCATGGCGACGGTGATGTCATAATTGGTTGCCATGGCGACGATGATGCCTTAATACATTGCCATGGCGATGATGTCATAATTGGTTGCCATGGCGACGGTGATGTCATAATTGGTTGCCATGGCGACGGTGATGTCATAATTGGTTGCCATGGCAATGATGTCATAATTGGTTGCCATGGCGACGGTGATGTCATAATTGGTTGCCATGGCGACGATGATGCCTTAATACGTTGCCATGGCGATGATGTCATAATTGGTTGCCATGGCGACGGTGATGTCATAATTGGTTGCCATGGCGACGGTGATGTCATAATTGGTTGCCATGGCGACAATGATTTCATAATTGGTTGCCATGGCGACGATGATGCCTTAATACGTTGACATGGCGATGATGTCATAATTGGTTGCCATGGCGACGGTGATGTCATAATTGGTTGCCATGGCGACGATGATGCCTTAATACGTTGCCATGGCGATGATGTCATAATTGGTTGCCATGGCGACGGTGATGTCATAATTGGTTGCCATGGCGACTGTGATGTCATAATTGGTTGCCATGGCGACAATGATGTCATAATTGGTTGCCATGGCGACGATGATGCCTTAATACGTTGACATGGCGATGATGTCATAATTGGTTGCCATGGTGACGGTGATGTCATAATTGGTTGCCATGGCGACGATGATGCCTTAATACGTTGCCATGGCGATGATGTCATAATTGGTTGCCATGGCGATGATGATGCCTTAATACGTTGCCATGGCGACGGTGATGTCATAATTTGTTGCCATGTCGATGATGATGTCATAATTGGTTGCCATGGCGACGGTGATGTCATAATTGGTTGCTATGGCTACGATGATGTCATAATTGGTTGCCATGGAGACTATGATGCCTTAATACGTTGCCATGGCGACGGTGATATCATTGGTTGCCATGGCTACGGTGATGTCATAATTGGTTGCCATGGCGGTGATGTCATAATTGGTTGCCATGGTGACGGTGATGTCATAATTGGTTGCCATGGCGACGATGATGCCTTAATACGTTGCCATGATGATGATGTCATAATTGGTTGCCATGGCGATGGTGATGTCATAATTGGTTGCCATGGCGATGGTGATGTCATAATTGGTTGCCATGGCGACAATAATGTCATAATTGGTTGCCATGGCGACGATGATGCCTTAATACGTTGACATGGCGATGATGTCATAATTGGTTGCCATGGCGACGGTGATGTCATAATTGGTTTCCATGGCGACGATGATGCCTTAATACGTTGCATGGCGATGATGTCATAATTGGTTGCCATGGCAAAGATGATGCCTTAATACGTTGCCATGGCGACGGTGATGTCATAATTTGTTGCCATGGTGATGATGATGTCATACCATGGCGACGGTGATGTCATAATTGGTTGCCATGGCGACGATGATGTCATAATTGGTTGCCATGGAGACGATGATGCCTTAATACGTTGCCATGGCGATGATGTCATAAATGGTTGCCATGGCGACGGTGATGTCATAATTGATTGCCATGGCGACGATTATGCCTTAATACGTTGCCATGGCGATGATGTCATAATTGGTTGCCATGGCGACGGTGATGTCATAATTGGTTGCCATGGCGACGGTGATGTCATAATTGGTTGCCATGGCGACAATGATGTCATAATTGGTTGCCATGGCGACGATGATGCCTTAATATGTTGCCATGGCGATGATGTCATAATTGGTTGCCATGGCGACGGTGATGTCATAATTGGTTGCCATGGTGACGGTGATGTCATAATTGGTTGCCATGGCGACAATGATGTCATAATTGGTTGCCATGGTGACGATGATGCCTTAATACGTTGCCATGGCGATGATGTCATAATTGGTTGCCATGGCGACGGTGATGTCATAATTGGTTGCCATGGCGACGATGATGCCTTAATACGTTGCCATGGCGATGATGTCATAATTGGTTGCCATGGTGACGGTGATGTAATAATTGGTTGCCATGGCGATGTTGATGTCATAATTCTTTGCCATGGCGACAATGATGTCATGATTGGTTGCCATGGCGACGATGATGCCTTAATATGTTGCCATGGCGACGGTGATGTCATAATTTGTTGCCATGGCGATGATGATGTCATAATTGGTTGCCATGGCGACGGTGATGTCATAATTGGTTGCCATGGCGACGATGATGCCTTAATACGTTGCCATGGCAATGATGTCATAAATGGTTGCCATGGCGACGGTGATGTCATAATTCGTTTGCCATGGTGACGGTGATGTCATAATTGGTTGCCATGGTGACGGTGATGTCATAATTGGTTGCCATGGCGACGGTGATGTCATAATTGGTTGCCATGACGATGATGATGTCATAATTGGTTGCCATGGCGATGATGTCATAATTGGTTGCCATGGCGATTATGTCATAATTGGTTGCCATGGCGACGATGATACCTTAATACGTTGCCATGGCGATGAAGTCATAATTGGTTGCCATGGCGATGATGATGTCATAATAGGTTGCCATGGCGACGGTGAGGTCATAATTGGTTGCCATGGCGATGATGTCATAATAGGTTGCCATGGCGATGATGTCATAATAGGTTGCCATGGCGACGGTGATGTCATAATTGGTTGCCATGGCGACGGTGATGTAATAATTGGTTGCCATGGCGACGATGATGCCTTAATACGTTGCCATGGCGACGATGATGCCTTAATATGTTGCCATGGCGACGGTGATGTCATAATTGGTTGCCATGGCGACGGTGATGTCATAATTGGTTGCATTGGCGACGGTGATGTCATAATTGGTTGCCATGGAGACGATGATGCCTTAATACGTTGACATGGCGATGATGTCATAATTGGTTGCCATGGCGACGGTGATGTCATAATTGGTTGCCATGGCGACGATGATGCCTTAATACGTTGCCATGGCGATGATGTCATAATTGGTTGCCATGGCGACGGTGATGTCATAATTGGTTGCCATGGCGACTGTGATGTCATAATTGGTTGCCATGGCGACAATGATGTCATAATTGGTTGCCATGGCGACGATGATGCCTTAATACGTTGACATGGCGATGATGTCATAATTGGTTGCCATGGTGACGGTGATGTCATAATTGGTTGCCATGGCGACGATGATGCCTTAATACGTTGCCATGGCGATGATGTCATAATTGGTTGCCATGGCGATGATGATGCCTTAATACGTTGCCATGGCGACGGTGATGTCATAATTTGTTGCCATGTCGATGATGATGTCATAATTGGTTGCCATGGCGACGGTGATGTCATAATTGGTTGCTATGGCTACGATGATGTCATAATTGGTTGCCATGGAGACTATGATGCCTTAATACGTTGCCATGGCGACGGTGATATCATTGGTTGCCATGGCTACGGTGATGTCATAATTGGTTGCCATGGCGGTGATGTCATAATTGGTTGCCATGGTGACGGTGATGTCATAATTGGTTGCCATGGCGACGATGATGCCTTAATACGTTGCCATCATGATGATGTCATAATTGGTTGCCATGGCGATGGTGATGTCATAATTGGTTGCCATGGCGATGGTGATGTCATAATTGGTTGCCATGGCGACAATAATGTCATAATTGGTTGCCATGGCGACGATGATGCCTTAATACGTTGACATGGCGATGATGTCATAATTGGTTGCCATGGCGACGGTGATGTCATAATTGGTTTCCATGGCGACGATGATGCCTTAATACGTTGCATGGCGATGATGTCATAATTGGTTGCCATGGCAAAGATGATGCCTTAATACGTTGCCATGGCGACGGTGATGTCATAATTTGTTGCCATGGTGATGATGATGTCATACCATGGCGACGGTGATGTCATAATTGGTTGCCATGGCGACGATGATGTCATAATTGGTTGCCATGGAGACGATGATGCCTTAATACGTTGCCATGGCGATGATGTCATAAATGGTTGCCATGGCGACGGTGATGTCATAATTGATTGCCATGGCGACGATTATGCCTTAATACGTTGCCATGGCGATGATGTCATAATTGGTTGCCATGGCGACGGTGATGTCATAATTGGTTGCCATGGCGACGGTGATGTCATAATTGGTTGCCATGGCGACAATGATGTCTTAATTGGTTGCCATGGCGACGATGATGCCTTAATATGTTGCCATGGCGATGATGTCATAATTGGTTGCCATGGCGACGGTGATGTCATAATTGGTTGCCATGGTGACGGTGATGTCATAATTGGTTGCCATGGCGACAATGATGTCATAATTGGTTGCCATGGTGACGATGATGCCTTAATACGTTGCCATGGCGATGATGTCATAATTGGTTGCCATGGCGACGGTGATGTCATAATTGGTTGCCATGGCGACGATGATGCCTTAATACGTTGCCATGGCGATGATGTCATAATTGGTTGCCATGGTGTCGGTGATGTAATAATTGGTTGCCATGGCGATGTTGATGTCATAATTCTTTGCCATGGCGACAATGATGTCATGATTGGTTGCCATGGCGACGATGATGCCTTAATATGTTGCCATGGCGACGGTGATGTCATAATTTGTTGCCATGGCGATGATGATGTCATAATTGGTTGCCATGGCGACGGTGATGTCATAATTGGTTGCCATGGCGACGATGATGCCTTAATACGTTGCCATGGCAATGATGTCATAAATGGTTGCCATGGCGACGGTGATGTCATAATTCGTTTGCCATGGTGACGGTGATGTCATAATTGGTTGCCATGGTGACGGTGATGTCATAATTGGTTGCCATGGCGACGGTGATGTCATAATTGGTTGCCATGACGATGATGATGTCATAATTGGTTGCCATGGCGATGATGTCATAATTGGTTGCCATGGCGATTATGTCATAATTGGTTGCCATGGCGACGATGATACCTTAATACGTTGCCATGGCGATGAAGTCATAATTGGTTGCCATGGCGATGATGATGTCATAATAGGTTGCCATGGCGACGGTGAGGTCATAATTGGTTGCCATGGCGATGATGTCATAATAGGTTGCCATGGCGATGATGTCATAATAGGTTGCCATGGCGACGGTGATGTCATAATTGGTTGCCATGGCGACGGTGATGTAATAATTGGTTGCCATGGCGACGATGATGCCTTAATACGTTGCCATGGCGACGATGATGCCTTAATATGTTGCCATGGCGACGGTGATGTCATAATTGGTTGCCATGGCGACGGTGATGTCATAATTGGTTGCATTGGCGACGGTGATGTCATAATTGGTTGCCATGACGATGATGATGTCATAATTGGTTGCCATGGCGATGATGTCATAATTGGTTGCCATGGCGACGGTGATGTCATAATTGGTTGCCATGGCGACGATGATGCCTTAATACGTTGCCATGGCGACGGTGATGTCATAATTGGTTGCCATGGCGACGATGATGCCTTAATACGTTGCCATGGCGATGATGTCATAATTGGTTGCCATGGCGACGGTGATGTCAGAATTGGTTGCCATGGCGACGATGATGCCTTAATACGTTGCCATGGCGATGATGTCATAATTGGTTGCCATGGCGACGATGATGCCTTAATACTTTGCCATGGTGACTGTGATGTCATAGTTTGTTGCCATGGCGATGATGATGTCATAATTGTTTGCCATGGCGACGGTGATGTCATAATTGGTTGCCATGGCGACGGTGATGTCATAATTGGTTGCCATGGCGACGATGATGCCTTAATACGTTGCCATGGCGATGATGTCATAATTGGTTGCCATGGCGACGGTGATGTCATAATTGGTTGCCATGGCGACGATGATGCCTTAATACGTTGCCATGGCGACGGTGATGTCATAATTGGTTGCCATGGCGATGATGATGTCATAATTTGTTGCCATGGCGACGGTGATGTCATAATTGGTTGCTATGGCGACGATGATGTCATAATTGGTTGCCATGGAGACGATGATGCCTTAATACGTTGCCATGGCGACGGTGATATCATAATTGGTTGCCATGGTGACGGTGATGTCATAATTGGTTGCCATGGCGACGGTGATGCCTTGATACGTTGCCATGGCGACGGTGATGTCGTAATTGGTTGCCATGGTGACGATGATGTCATAATTGGTTGCCATGGCGACGGTGATGTCATAATTGGTTGCCATGGCGATGATGCCTTAATACGTTGCCATGGTGACGGTGATGTCATAATTGGTTGCCATGGCGACGATGATGCCTTAATACATTGCCATGGCGATGATGTCATAATTGGTTGCCATGGTGACGGTGATGTCATAATTGGTTGACATGGCGACAATGATGCCTTAATACGTTGACATGGCGATGATGTCATAATTGGTTGCCATGGCAACGGTGATGTCATAATTGGTTGCCATGGCGACGATGATGCCTTAATACGTTGACATGGCGATGATGTCATAATTGGTTTCCATGGCGACGGTGATGTCATAATTTTTTGCCATGGCGACGGTGATGTCATAATTGGTTGCCATGGCGATGATGTCATAATTGGTTGCCATGGCGACAATGATGCCTTAATACATTGCCATGGCGATGATGTCATAATTGGTTGCCATGGCGACGGTGATGTCATAATTGGTTGCCATGGCGACGGTGATGTCATAATTGGTTGCCATGGCAATGATGTCATAATTGGTTGCCATGGCGACGGTGATGTCATAATTGGTTGCCATGGCGACGATGATGCCTTAATACGTTGCCATGGCGATGATGTCATAATTGGTTGCCATGGCGACGGTGATGTCATAATTGGTTGCCATGGCGACGGTGATGTCATAATTGGTTGCCATGGCGACAATGATTTCATAAATGGTTGCCATGGCGACGATGATGCCTTAATACGTTGACATGGCGATGATGTCATAATTGGTTGCCATGGCGACGGTGATGTCATAATTGGTTGCCATGGCGACGATGATGCCTTAATACGTTGCCATGGCGATGATGTCATAATTGGTTGCCATGGCGACGGTGATGTCATAATTGGTTGCCATGGCAACGGTTATGTCATAATTGGCTGCCATGGCGACAATGATGTCATAATTGGTTGCCATGGCGACGATGATGCCTTAATACGTTGACATGGCGATGATGTCATAATTGGTTGCCATGGTGACGGTGATGTCATAATTGGTTGCCATGGCGACGATGATGCCTTAATACGTTGCCATGGCGATTATGTCATAATTGGTTGCCATGGAGATGATGATGCCTTAATACGTTGCCATGGGGACGGTGATGTCATAATTTGTTGCCATGTCGATGATGATGTCATAATTGGTTGCCATGGCGACGGTGATGTCATAATTGGTTGCTATGGCGACGATGATGTCATAATTGGTTGCCATGGCGACGATGATGCCTTAATACATTGCCATGGCGATGATGTCATAATTGGTTGCCATGGCGACGGTGATGTCATAATTGGTTGCCATGGTGACAGTGATGTCATAATTGGTTGCCATGGCGATGATGTCATAATTGGTTGCCATGGCGACGGTGATGTCATAATTGGTTGCCATGGCGACGATGATACCTTAATACGTTGCCATGGCGATGATGTCATAATTGGTTGCCATGGCGACGGTGATGTCATAATTGGTTGCCATGGCGACGGTGATGTCATAATTGGTTGCCATGGCGACAATGATTTCATAATTGGTTGCCATGGCGACGATGATGCCTTAATACGTTGACATGGCGATGATGTCATAATTGGTTGCCATGGCGACGGTGATGTCACAATTGGTTGCCATGGCGACGATGATGCCTTAATACGTTGCCATGGCGATGATGTCATAATTGGTTGCCATGGCGACGGTGATGTCATAATTGGTTTCCATGGCGACGATGATGCCTTAATACGTTGCATGGCGATTATGTCATAATTGGTTGCCATGGCAAAGATGATGCCTTAATACGTTGCCATGGCGACGGTGATGTCATAATTTGTTGCCATGGCGACGGTGATGTCATAATTGGTTGCCATGGCGATGATGTCATAATTTGTTGCCATGGCGACGGTGATGTCATAATTGGTTGCCATGGCGACGATGATGCCTTAATACATTGCCATGGCGATGATGCCTTAATACATTGCCATGGCGATGATGTCATAATTGGTTGCCATGGCGACGGTGATGTCATAATTGGTTGCCATGGCGACGATGATGCCTTAATACGTTGCCATGGCGATGATGTCATAATTGGTTGCCATGGCGACGATCATGCCTTAATACGTTGCCATGGCGATGATGTCATAATTGGTTGCCATGGCGACGGTGATGTCATAATTAGTTGCCATAGCGACGGTGATGTCATAATTGGTTGCCATGGCGACGATGATGCCTTAATACGTTGCCATGGCGACGGTGATATCATAATTGGTTGCCATGGTGACGGTGATGTCATAATTGGTTGCCATGGCGACGGTGATGTCATAATTGGTTGCCATGGCGACGATGATGCCTTAATACGTTGCCATGGCGATGATGTCATAATTGGTTGCCATGGCGATGGTGATGTCATAATTGGTTGCCATGGCAACGGTGATGTCATAATTGGTTGCCATGGCGACAATGATGTCATAATTGGTTGCCATGGCGACGATGATGCCTTAATACGTTGACATGGCGATGATGTCATAATTGGTTGCCATGGCGACGGTGATGTCATAATTGGTTGCCATGGCGACGATGATGCCTTAATACGTTGCATGGCGATTATGTCATAATTGGTTGCCATGGCAAAGATGATGCCTTAATACGTTGCCATGGCGACGGTGATGTCATAATTTGTTGCCATGGCGACGGTGATGTCATAATTGGTTGCCATGGCGATGATGTCATAATTTGTTGCCATGGCGACGGTGATGTCATAATTGGTTGCCATGGCGACGATGATGCCTTAATACATTGACATGGCGATGATGCCTTAATACATTGCCATGGCGATGATGTCATAATTGGTTGCCATGGCGACGGTGATGTCATAATTGGTTGCCATGGCGACGATGATGCCTTAATACGTTGCCATGGCGATGATGTCATAATTGGTTGCCATGGCGACGATCATGCCTTAATACGTTGCCATGGCGACGGTGATATCATAATTGGTTGCCATGGCGATGGTGATGTCATAATTGGTTGACATGGCGACGGTGATGTCATAATTGGTTGCCATGGCGACGATGATGCCTTAATACGTTGCCATGGCGATGATGTCATAATTGGTTGCCATGGCGACGGTGATGTCATAATTGGTTGCCATGGTGACGGTGATGTCATAATTGGTTGCCATGGCGATGATGTCATAATTGGTTGCCATGGCGACGGTGATGTCATAATTGGTTGCCATGGCGACGATGATGCCTTAATATGTTGCCATGGCGATGATGTCATAATTGGTGCCATGGCGACAATGATGCCTTAATACGTTGCCATGGCAACGGTGATGTCATAATTGGTTGCCATGGCGACGATGATGCCTTAATACGTTGCCATGGCGATGATGTCATAATTGGTTGCCATGGCGACGGTGATGTCATAATTGGTTGCCATGGCGACGATGATGCCTTAATACGTTGCCATGGCGACGGTGATGTCATAATTGGTTGCCATGGCGATGATGATGTCATAATTTGTTGCCATGGCGACGGTGATGTCATAATTGGTTGCTATGGCGACGATGATGTCATAATTGGTTGCCATGGAGACGATGATGCCTTAATACGTTGCCATGGCGACGGTGATATCATAATTGGTTGCCATGGTGACGGTGATGTCATAATTGGTTGCCATGGCGACGGTGATGCCTTGATACGTTGCCATGGCGACGGTGATGTCGTAATTGGTTGCCATGGTGACGATGATGTCATAATTGGTTGCCATGGCGACGGTGATGTCATAATTGGTTGCCATGGCGATGATGCCTTAATACGTTGCCATGGTGACGGTGATGTCATAATTGGTTGCTATGGCGACGATGATGTCATAATTGGTTGCCATGGAGACGATGATGCCTTAATACGTTGACATGGCGATGATGTCATAATTGGTTGCCATGGCGACGGTGATGTCATAATTGGTTGCCATGGCGACGATGATGCCTTAATACGTTGCCATGGCGATGATGTCATAATTGGTTGCCATGGCGACGGTGATGTCATAATTGGTTGCCATGGCGACTGTGATGTCATAATTGGTTGCCATGGCGACAATGATGTCATAATTGGTTGCCATGGCGACGATGATGCCTTAATACGTTGACATGGCGATGATGTCATAATTGGTTGCCATGGTGACGGTGATGTCATAATTGGTTGCCATGGCGACGATGATGCCTTAATACGTTGCCATGGCGATGATGTCATAATTGGTTGCCATGGCGATGATGATGCCTTAATACGTTGCCATGGCGACGGTGATGTCATAATTTGTTGCCATGTCGATGATGATGTCATAATTGGTTGCCATGGCGACGGTGATGTCATAATTGGTTGCTATGGCTACGATGATGTCATAATTGGTTGCCATGGAGACTATGATGCCTTAATACGTTGCCATGGCGACGGTGATATCATTGGTTGCCATGGCTACGGTGATGTCATAATTGGTTGCCATGGCGGTGATGTCATAATTGGTTGCCATGGTGACGGTGATGTCATAATTGGTTGCCATGGCGACGATGATGCCTTAATACGTTGCCATCATGATGATGTCATAATTGGTTGCCATGGCGATGGTGATGTCATAATTGGTTGCCATGGCGATGGTGATGTCATAATTGGTTGCCATGGCGACAATAATGTCATAATTGGTTGCCATGGCGACGATGATGCCTTAATACGTTGACATGGCGATGATGTCATAATTGGTTGCCATGGCGACGGTGATGTCATAATTGGTTTCCATGGCGACGATGATGCCTTAATACGTTGCATGGCGATGATGTCATAATTGGTTGCCATGGCAAAGATGATGCCTTAATACGTTGCCATGGCGACGGTGATGTCATAATTTGTTGCCATGGTGATGATGATGTCATACCATGGCGACGGTGATGTCATAATTGGTTGCCATGGCGACGATGATGTCATAATTGGTTGCCATGGAGACGATGATGCCTTAATACGTTGCCATGGCGATGATGTCATAAATGGTTGCCATGGCGACGGTGATGTCATAATTGATTGCCATGGCGACGATTATGCCTTAATACGTTGCCATGGCGATGATGTCATAATTGGTTGCCATGGCGACGGTGATGTCATAATTGGTTGCCATGGCGACGGTGATGTCATAATTGGTTGCCATGGCGACAATGATGTCTTAATTGGTTGCCATGGCGACGATGATGCCTTAATATGTTGCCATGGCGATGATGTCATAATTGGTTGCCATGGCGACGGTGATGTCATAATTGGTTGCCATGGTGACGGTGATGTCATAATTGGTTGCCATGGCGACAATGATGTCATAATTGGTTGCCATGGTGACGATGATGCCTTAATACGTTGCCATGGCGATGATGTCATAATTGGTTGCCATGGCGACAATGATGTCATAATTGGTTGCCATGGCGACGATGATGCCTTAATACGTTGCCATGGCGATGATGTCATAATTGGTTGCCATGGCGACGGTGATGTCATAATTGGTTGCCATGGCGACGGTGATGTCATAATTGGTTGCCATGGCGATGATGTCATAATTTGTTGCCATGGCGACGATGATGTCATAATTGGTTGCCATGGCGACGATGATGCCTTAATACATTGCCATGGCGATGATGTCATAATTGGTTGCCATGGTGACGGTGATGTCATAATTGGTTGCCATGGCGACGATGATGCCTTAATACGTTGCCATGGCGATGATGTCATAATTGGTTGCCACGGCGACGATCATGCCTTAATACGTTGCCATGGCGATGATGTCATAATTGGTTGCCATGGCGACGGTGATGTCATAATTAGTTGCCATAGCGACGGTGATGTCACAATTGGTTGCCATGGCGACGATGATGCCTTAATACGTTGCCATGGCGACGGTGATATCATAATTGGTTGCCATGGTGACGGTGATGTCATAATTGGTTGCCATGGCGACGGTGATGTCATAATTGGTTGCCATGGCGACGATGATGCCTTAATACGTTGCCATGGCGATGATGTCATAATTGGTTGCCATGGCGATGGTGATGTCATAATTGGTTGCCATGGCGACGATGATGCCTTAATACGTTGCCATGGCGATGATGTCATAATTGGTTGCCATGGCGAAGGTGATGTCATAATTGGTTAACATGGCGACGGTAATGTCATAATTGGTTGACATGGCGATGATGTCATGTTTGGTTGCCATGGCGACGGTGATGTCATAATTGGTTGCCATGGCGACGATGATGCCTTAATACGTTGTCATGGAGATGATATCATAATTGGTTGCCATGGCGACAGTGATGTCATAATTGGTTGCCATGGCGACGATGATGCCTTAATACGTTGCCATGGCGATGATGTCATAATTGGTTGCCATGGCGACGATCATGCCTTAATACGTTGCCATGGCGATGATGTCATAATTGGTTGCCTTGGCGACGTGATGTCATAATTTGTTGCCATGGCGATGGTGATGTCATAATTGGTTGCCATGGCGACGATGATGCCTTAATACGTTGCCATGGCGACGGTGATGTCATAATTCATTTGCCATGGCGACGGTGATGTCATAATTGGTTGCCGTGGACACGGTGATGTCATAATTAGTTGCCATGGCGACGGTGATGTCATAATTGGTTGCCATGACGATGATGATGTCATAATTGGTTGCCATGGCTATGATATCATAATTGGTTGCCATGGCGATGATGTCATAATTGGTCGCCATGGCGATTATGTCATAATTGGTTGCCATGGTGATTAAGTCATAATTGGTTGCCATGGCGATGATGTCATATTAGGTTGCCATGGCGACGGTGATGTCATAATTGGTTGCCATGGCGATGATGTCATAATTGGTTGCCATGGCGACGGTGATGTCATAATTGGTTGCCATGGCGATGATGCCTTAATACGTTTCAATGGCGACGGTGATGTCATAATTGGTTGCCATGGCGACGATGATGTCATAATTGGTTGCCATGGCGACGATGATGTCATAATTGGTTGCCATGGCGACGATGCTGCCTTAATACGTTGCCATGGCGATGATGTCATAATTGGTTGCCATGGCGATGATGATGTCATAATTGGTTGCCATGGCGATGATGATGTCATAATTGGTTGCCATGGCGATGATGATGTCATAATTGGTTGCCATGGCGATGATGTCATAATTGGTTGACATGACGATGATGTCATAATTGGTTGCCATGGTGACGATGATGCCTTAACACGTTGCCATGGCGACGGTGATGTCATAATTGGTTGCCATGGCGACGGTGATGTCATAATTGGTTGCCATGGCGACGATGATGTCTTAATACGTTGCCATGGCGATGATGTCATTATTGGTTGCCATGGCGACGGTGATATCATAATTGGTTGCCATGGCAACGATGATGTCATAATTGGTTGCCATGGCAACGATGATGCCTTAATACGTTGCCATGGCGATGATGTCATAATTGGTTGCCATGGCGACGGTGATGTCATAATTGGTTGCCATGGCGACGATGATGCCTTAATACGTTGACATGGCGACGGTGATGTCATAATTGGTTGCCATGGCGATGATGTCATACTTGGTTGCCATGGCGACGGTGATGTCATAATTGGTTGCAATGGCGACGATGATGTCATAATTGGTTGCCATGGCGACGGTGATGTCATAATTGGTTGCCATGGCGATGATGATGTCATAATTGGTTGCCATGGTGACGATGATGCCTTAATACGTTGCCATAGCGATGATGTCATAATTGGTTGCCATGGCGACGATCATGCCTTAATACGTTGCCATGGCGATGATGTCATAATTAGGTTGCCATGGCGACGGTGATGTCATAATTGGTTGCCATAGCGACGGTGATGTCATAATTGGTTGCCATGGCGACGATGATGCCTTAATACGTTGCCATGGCGACGGTGATATCATAATTGGTTGCCATGGCGACGGTGATGTCATAATTGGTTGCCATGGCGACGGTGATGTCATAATTGGTTGCCATGGCGACGATGATGCCTTAATACGTTGCCATGGCGATGATGTCATAATTGGTTGCCATGGCGACGGTGATGTCATAATTGGTTGCCATGGTGACGGTGATGTCATAATTGGTTGCCATGGCGATGATGTCATAATTGGTTGCCATGGCGACGGTGATGTCATAATTGGTTGCCATGGCGACGATGATGCCTTAATACGTTGCCATGGCGATGATGTCATAATTGGTTGCCATGGCGACAATGATGCCTTAATACGTTGCCATGGCAACGGTGATGTCATAATTGGTTGCCATGGCGACGATGATGCCTTAATACGATGCCATGGCGATGATGTCATAATTGGTTGCCATGGCGACGGTGATGTCATAATTGGTTGCCATGGCGACGATGATGCCTTAATACGTTGCCATGGCGACGGTGATGTCATAATTGGTTGCCATGGCGACGGTGATGTCATAATTTGTTGCCATGGCGACGGTGATGTCATAATTGGTTGCTATGGTGACGATGATGTCATAATTGGTTGCCATGGAGACGATGATGCCTTAATACGTTGCCATGGCGACGGTGATATCATAATTGGTTGCCATGGCGACGATGATGCCTTAATACGTTGCCATGGCGACGGTGATATCATAATTGGTTGCCATGGTGACGGTGATGTCATAATTGGTTGCCATGGCGACGGTGATGCCTTGATACGTTGCCATGGCGACGGTGATGTCGTAATTGGTTGCCATGGTGACGGTGATGTCATAATTGGTTGCCATGGCGACGGTGATGTCATAATTGGTTGCCATGGCGATGATGCCTTAATACGTTGCCATGGTGACGGTGATGTCATAATTGGTCGTCATGCATGACGCCACTGCAGCTAGGCGTGGGAGCGCCGCTATCTAGCACCACTGCACCAGCCATCTTTCTTGGGCTATTCTCTTGGGAGTTCTGTTCTTCCTTATTCAAAGATCCGAATTTCAATTCAGCGATAAAAGTGATAAAGGCTCGGATTGAGCCGAAACGTCGTATTAAATTATATCGCTTCTACTTCGTGCTATATATACTTGTTTGGCTCCCACATGTTTTGTATATAATAAAAATAAGCACTTATTGCATATAGAAACCCCTCTGAGTGTGCGGTGAATTATATTATTATTGGTAATAGGACCTAAAGGTCTGTTACACCTGCACCTCGCTATTGGACTTGAGTGCACGCTAACCTCCTGGTTATAATTGGTTGCCATGGCAACGGTGATGTCATAATTGGTTGCCATGGCGACGATGATGCCTTAATACGTTGACATGGCGATGATGTCATAATTGGTTTCCATGGCGACGGTGATGTCATAATTTTTTGCCATGGCGACGGTGATGTCATAATTGGTTGCCATGGCGATGATGTCATAATTGGTTGCCATGGCGACAATGATGCCTTAATACATTGCCATGGCAATGATGTCATAATTGGTTGCCATGGCGACGGTGATGTCATAATTGGTTGCCATGGAGACGGTGATGTCATAATTGGTTGCCATGGCAATGATGTCATAATTGGTTGCCATGGCGACGGTGATGTCATAATTGGTTACCATGGCGACGATGATGCCTTAATACGTTGCCATGGCGATGATGTCATAATTGGTTGCCATGGCGACGGTGATGTCATAATTGGTTGCCATGGCGACGGTGATGTCATAATTGGTTGCCATGGCGACAATGATTTCATAAATGGTTGCCATGGCGACGATGATGCCTTAATACGTTGACATGGCGATGATGTCATAATTGGTTGCCATGGCAACGGTGATGTCATAATTGGTTGCCATGGCGACGGTTATGTCATAATTGGCTGCCATGGCGACAATGATGTCATAATTGGTTGCCATGGCGACGATGATGCCTTAATACGTTGACATGGCGATGATGTCATAATTGGTTGCCATGGTGACGGTGATGTCATAATTGGTTGCCATTGCGACGATGATGCCTTAATACGTTGCCATGGCGATTATGTCATAATTGGTTGCCATGGAGATGATGATGCCTTAATACATTGCCATGGCGACGGTGATGTCATAATTTGTTGCCATGTCGATGATGATGTCATAATTGGTTGCCATGGCGACGGTGATGTCATAATTGGTTGCTATGGCGACGATGATGTCATAATTGGTTGCCATGGAGACTATGATGCCTTAATACGTTGCCATGGCGACGGTGATATCATTGGTTGCCATGGCTACGGTGATGTCATAATTGGTTGCCATGGCGGTGATGTCATAATTTTTTGCCATGGCGACGGTAATGTCATAATTGGTTGCCATGGCGATGATGATGCCTTAATACGTTGCCATGGCGATGATATCATAATTGGTTGCCATGGCGACGTGATGTCATAATTGGTTGCCATGGCGATGATGTCATAATTGGTTGCCATGGCGACGGTGATGTCATAATTGGTTGCCATGGCGACGATGATGCCTTAATATGTTGCCATGGCGATGATGTCATAATTGGTTGCCATGGCGACGATGATGCCTTAATACGTTGCCATGGCAACGGTGATGTCATAATTGGTTGACATGGCGACTATGATGCCTTAATACGTTGCCATGGCGATGATGTCATAATTGGTTGCCATGGCGACGGTGATGTCATAATTGGTTAACATGGCGACGGTAATGTCATAATTGGTTGACATGGCGATGATGTCATAATTGGTTGCCATGGCGATGATGATGCTTTAATACGTTGCCATGGCGACGATGAAGTCATAATTGGTTGCCATGGCGACGATGATGTCATAATTGGTTGCCATGGCGATTATGTCATAATTGGTTGCCATGGCGATGATGATGTCATAATTGGTTGCCATGGCGATGATGTCATAATTGGTTGCCATGGCGATGATGTCATAATTGGTTGCCATGACGATGATGTCATAATTGGTTGCCATGGTGACGATGATGCCTTGACACGTTGCCATGGCGACGGTGATGTCATAATTGGTTGCAATGGCGACGGTGATGTCATAATTGGTTGCCATGGCGACGATGATGTCTTAATACGTTGCCATGGCGACGGTGATGTCATTATTGGTTGCCATGGCGACGGTGATATCATAATTGGTTGCCATGGTGACGATGATGTCATAATTGGTTGCCATGGCGACGATGATGCCTTAATACGTTGCCATGGCGATGATGTCATAATTGGTTTCCATGGCGACGGTGATGTCATAATTGGTTGCCATGGCGACGATGATGCCTTAATACATTGCCATGGCGACGGTGATGTCATAATTGGTTGCCATGGCGATGATGTCATACTTGGTTGCCATGGCGACGGTGATGTCATAATTGGTTGCAATGGTGACGATGATGTCATAATTGGTTGCCATGGCGATGGTGATGTCATAATTGGTTGCCATGGCGATGATGATGTCATAATTGGTTGCCATGTCGACGATGATGCCTTAATACGTTCCCATGGCGATGATGTCATAATTGTTTGCCATGGCGACGATCATGCCTTAATACATTGCCATGGCGATGATGTCATAATTGGTTGCCATGGCGACGGTGATGTCATAATTGGTTGCCATAGCGACGGTGATGTCATAATCGGTTGCCATGGCGACGATGATGCCTTAATACGTTGCCATGGCGACGGTGATATCATAATTGGTTGCCATGGCGACGGAGATGTCATAATTGGTTGCCATGGCGACGGTGATGTCATAATTGGTTGCCATGGCGACGATGATGCCTTAATACGTTGCCATGGTGATGATGTCATAATTGGTTGCCATGGCGACGGTGATGTCATAATTGGCTGCCATGGCGACGGTGATGTCATAATTGGTTGCCATGGCGATGATGTCATAATTGGTTGCCATGGCGACGGTGATGTCATAATTTGTTGCCATGGCGACGATGATGCCTTAATACGTTGCCATGGCGATGATGTCATAATTGGTTGCCATGGCGACAATGATGCCTTAATACGTTGCCATGGCAACGGTGATGTCATAATTGGTTGCCTTTTCGACGATGATGCCTTAATACGTTGCCATGGCGATGATGTCATAATTGGTTGCCATGGCGACGGTGATGTCATAATTGGTTGCCATGGCGACGGTGATGTCATAATTGGTTGCCATGGCGACAATAATGTCATAATTGGTTGCCATGGCGACGATGATGCCTTAATACGTTGACATGGCGATGATGTCATAATTGGTTGCCATGGCGACGGTGATGTCATAATTGGTTTCCATGGCGACGATGATGCCTTAATACGTTGCATGGCGATGATGTCATAATTGGTTGCCATGGCAAAGATGATGCCTTAATACGTTGCCATGGCGACGGTGATGTCATAATTTGTTGCCATGGTGATGATGTCATGCCATGGCGACGGTGATGTCATAATTGGTTGCTATGGCAACGATGATGTCATAATTGGTTGCCATGGAGACTATGATGCCTTAATACGTTGACATGGCGACGGTGATATCATTGGTTGCCATGGCGACGGTGATGTCATAATTGATTGCCATGGCGACGTTGATGTCATAATTTGTTGCCATGGCAATGATGATGTCATAATTGGTTGCCATGGCGACGGTGATGTCATAATTGGTTGCTATGGCGACGATGATGTCATAATTGGTTGCCATGGAGACGATGATGCCTTAATACGTTGCCATGGCGACGGTGATGTCATAATTGGTTGCCATGGCGACGGTGATGTCATAATTGGTTGCCATGGCGATGATGCCTTAATACGTTGCCATGGCGACGGTGATGTCATAATTGGTTGCCATGGCGACAATGATGCCTTAATACATTGCCATGGCGATGATGTCATAATTGGTTGCCATGGTGACGGTGATGTCATAATTGGTTGCCATGGCGACGATGATGCCTTAATACGTTCCCATGGCGATGATGTCATAATTGGTTGCCATGGCAACGGTGATGTCATAATTGGTTGCCATGGCGACGATGATGACTTAATACGTTGACATGGCGATGATGTCATAATTGGTTTCCATGGCGACGGTGATGTCATAATTTTTTGCCATGGCGACGGTGATGTCATAATTGGTTGCCATGGCGATGATGTCATAATTGGTTGCCATGGCGACGGTGATGTCATAATTGGTTGCCATGGCGACGATGATGCCTTAATACATTGCCATGGCGATGATGTCATAATTGGTTGCCATGGCGACGGTGATGTCATAATTGGTTGCCATGGCGACGGTGATGTCATAATTGGTTGCCATGGCAATGATGTCATAATTGGTTGCCATGGCGACGGTGATGTCATAATTGGTTGCCATGGCGACGATGATGCCTTAATACGTTGCCATGGCGATGATGTCATAATTGGTTGCCATGGCGACGGTGATGTCATAATTGGTTGCCATGGCGACGATGATGCCTAAATACATTGCCATGGCGATGATGTCATAATTGGTTGCCATGGCGACGGTGATGCCATAATTGGTTGCCATGGCGACGGTGATGTCATAATTGGTTGCCATGGCGATGATGTCATAATTGGTTGCCATGGCGACGGTGATGTCATAATTGGTTGCCATGGCGATGATGATGCCTTAATACGTTGCCATGGCGACGGTTATGTCATAATTTGTTGCCATGGCGATGATGATGTCATAATTGGTTGCCATGGCGATAGTGATGTCATAATTGGTTGCCATGGCGACGGTGATGTCATAATTGGTTGCCATGGCGACAATGATGTCATAACTGGTTGCCATGGCGACGATGATGCCTTAATACGTTGACATGGCGATGATGTCATAATTGGTTGCCATGGCGACGGTGATGTCATAATTGGTTTCCATGGCGACGATGATGCCTTAATACGTTGCATGGCGATGATGTCATAATTGGTTGCCATGGCAAAGATGATGCCTTAATACGTTGCCATGGCGACGGTGATGTCATAATTTGTTGCCATGGCGATGATGATGTCATAATTGGTTGCCATGGCGACGGTGATGTCATAATTGGTTGCTATGGCGACGATGATGTCATAATTGGTTGCCATGGAGACGATGATGCCTTAATACGTTGCCATGGCGATGATGTCATAAATGGTTGCCATGGCGACGGTGATGTCATAATTGGTTGCCATGGCAACGATTATGCCTTAATACGTTGCCACGGTGATGATGTCATAATTGGTTGCCATGGCGACGGTGATGTCATAATTGGTTGCCATGGCGACGGTGATGTCATAATTGGTTGCCATGGCGACAATGATGTCATAATTGGTTGCCATGGCGACGATGATGCCTTAATACGTTGCCATGGCGATGATGTCATAATTGGTTGCCATGGCGACGGTGATGTCATAATTGGTTGCCATGGCGACGGTGATGTCATAATTGGTTGCCATGGCGATGATGTCATAATTTGTTGCCATGGCGACGATGATGTCATAATTGGTTGCCATGGCGACGATGATGCCTTAATACATTGCCATGGCGATGATGTCATAATTGGTTGCCATGGTGACGGTGATGTCATAATTGGTTGCCATGGCGACGATGATGCCTTAATACGTTGCCATGGCGATGATGTCATAATTGGTTGCCACGGCGACGATCATGCCTTAATACGTTGCCATGGCGATGATGTCATAATTGGTTGCCATGGCGACGGTGATGTCATAATTAGTTGCCATAGCGACGGTGATGTCACAATTGGTTGCCATGGCGACGATGATGCCTTAATACGTTGCCATGGCGACGGTGATATCATAATTGGTTGCCATGGTGACGGTGATGTCATAATTGGTTGCCATGGCGACGGTGATGTCATAATTGGTTGCCATGGCGACGATGATGCCTTAATACGTTGCCATGGCGATGATGTCATAATTGGTTGCCATGGCGATGGTGATGTCATAATTGGTTGCCATGGCGACGATGATGCCTTAATACGTTGCCATGGCGATGATGTCATAATTGGTTGCCATGGCGAAGGTGATGTCATAATTGGTTAACATGGCGACGGTAATGTCATAATTGGTTGACATGGCGATGATGTCATGTTTGGTTGCCATGGCGACGGTGATGTCATAATTGGTTGCCATGGCGACGATGATGCCTTAATACGTTGTCATGGAGATGATATCATAATTGGTTGCCATGGCGACAGTGATGTCATAATTGGTTGCCATGGCGACGATGATGCCTTAATACGTTGCCATGGCGATGATGTCATAATTGGTTGCCATGGCGACGATCATGCCTTAATACGTTGCCATGGCGATGATGTCATAATTGGTTGCCTTGGCGACGTGATGTCATAATTTGTTGCCATGGCGATGGTGATGTCATAATTGGTTGCCATGGCGACGATGATGCCTTAATACGTTGCCATGGCGACGGTGATGTCATAATTCATTTGCCATGGCGACGGTGATGTCATAATTGGTTGCCGTGGACACGGTGATGTCATAATTAGTTGCCATGGCGACGGTGATGTCATAATTGGTTGCCATGACGATGATGATGTCATAATTGGTTGCCATGGCTATGATATCATAATTGGTTGCCATGGCGATGATGTCATAATTGGTCGCCATGGCGATTATGTCATAATTGGTTGCCATGGTGATTAAGTCATAATTGGTTGCCATGGCGATGATGTCATATTAGGTTGCCATGGCGACGGTGATGTCATAATTGGTTGCCATGGCGATGATGTCATAATTGGTTGCCATGGCGACGGTGATGTCATAATTGGTTGCCATGGCGATGATGCCTTAATACGTTTCAATGGCGACGGTGATGTCATAATTGGTTGCCATGGCGACGATGATGTCATAATTGGTTGCCATGGCGACGATGATGTCATAATTGGTTGCCATGGCGACGATGCTGCCTTAATACGTTGCCATGGCGATGATGTCATAATTGGTTGCCATGGCGATGATGATGTCATAATTGGTTGCCATGGCGATGATGATGTCATAATTGGTTGCCATGGCGATGATGATGTCATAATTGGTTGCCATGGCGATGATGTCATAATTGGTTGACATGACGATGATGTCATAATTGGTTGCCATGGTGACGATGATGCCTTAACACGTTGCCATGGCGACGGTGATGTCATAATTGGTTGCCATGGCGACGGTGATGTCATAATTGGTTGCCATGGCGACGATGATGTCTTAATACGTTGCCATGGCGATGATGTCATTATTGGTTGCCATGGCGACGGTGATATCATAATTGGTTGCCATGGCAACGATGATGTCATAATTGGTTGCCATGGCAACGATGATGCCTTAATACGTTGCCATGGCGATGATGTCATAATTGGTTGCCATGGCGACGGTGATGTCATAATTGGTTGCCATGGCGACGATGATGCCTTAATACGTTGACATGGCGACGGTGATGTCATAATTGGTTGCCATGGCGATGATGTCATACTTGGTTGCCATGGCGACGGTGATGTCATAATTGGTTGCAATGGCGACGATGATGTCATAATTGGTTGCCATGGCGACGGTGATGTCATAATTGGTTGCCATGGCGATGATGATGTCATAATTGGTTGCCATGGTGACGATGATGCCTTAATACGTTGCCATAGCGATGATGTCATAATTGGTTGCCATGGCGACGATCATGCCTTAATACGTTGCCATGGCGATGATGTCATAATTAGGTTGCCATGGCGACGGTGATGTCATAATTGGTTGCCATAGCGACGGTGATGTCATAATTGGTTGCCATGGCGACGATGATGCCTTAATACGTTGCCATGGCGACGGTGATATCATAATTGGTTGCCATGGCGACGGTGATGTCATAATTGGTTGCCATGGCGACGGTGATGTCATAATTGGTTGCCATGGCGACGATGATGCCTTAATACGTTGCCATGGCGATGATGTCATAATTGGTTGCCATGGCGACGGTGATGTCATAATTGGTTGCCATGGTGACGGTGATGTCATAATTGGTTGCCATGGCGATGATGTCATAATTGGTTGCCATGGCGACGGTGATGTCATAATTGGTTGCCATGGCGACGATGATGCCTTAATACGTTGCCATGGCGATGATGTCATAATTGGTTGCCATGGCGACAATGATGCCTTAATACGTTGCCATGGCAACGGTGATGTCATAATTGGTTGCCATGGCGACGATGATGCCTTAATACGATGCCATGGCGATGATGTCATAATTGGTTGCCATGGCGACGGTGATGTCATAATTGGTTGCCATGGCGACGATGATGCCTTAATACGTTGCCATGGCGACGGTGATGTCATAATTGGTTGCCATGGCGACGGTGATGTCATAATTTGTTGCCATGGCGACGGTGATGTCATAATTGGTTGCTATGGTGACGATGATGTCATAATTGGTTGCCATGGAGACGATGATGCCTTAATACGTTGCCATGGCGACGGTGATATCATAATTGGTTGCCATGGCGACGATGATGCCTTAATACGTTGCCATGGCGACGGTGATATCATAATTGGTTGCCATGGTGACGGTGATGTCATAATTGGTTGCCATGGCGACGGTGATGCCTTGATACGTTGCCATGGCGACGGTGATGTCGTAATTGGTTGCCATGGTGACGGTGATGTCATAATTGGTTGCCATGGCGACGGTGATGTCATAATTGGTTGCCATGGCGATGATGCCTTAATACGTTGCCATGGTGACGGTGATGTCATAATTGGTCGTCATGCATGACGCCACTGCAGCTAGGCGTGGGAGCGCCGCTATCTAGCACCACTGCACCAGCCATCTTTCTTGGGCTATTCTCTTGGGAGTTCTGTTCTTCCTTATTCAAAGATCCGAATTTCAATTCAGCGATAAAAGTGATAAAGGCTCGGATTGAGCCGAAACGTCGTATTAAATTATATCGCTTCTACTTCGTGCTATATATACTTGTTTGGCTCCCACATGTTTTGTATATAATAAAAATAAGCACTTATTGCATATAGAAACCCCTCTGAGTGTGCGGTGAATTATATTATTATTGGTAATAGGACCTAAAGGTCTGTTACACCTGCACCTCGCTATTGGACTTGAGTGCACGCTAACCTCCTGGTTATAATTGGTTGCCATGGCAACGGTGATGTCATAATTGGTTGCCATGGCGACGATGATGCCTTAATACGTTGACATGGCGATGATGTCATAATTGGTTTCCATGGCGACGGTGATGTCATAATTTTTTGCCATGGCGACGGTGATGTCATAATTGGTTGCCATGGCGATGATGTCATAATTGGTTGCCATGGCGACAATGATGCCTTAATACATTGCCATGGCAATGATGTCATAATTGGTTGCCATGGCGACGGTGATGTCATAATTGGTTGCCATGGAGACGGTGATGTCATAATTGGTTGCCATGGCAATGATGTCATAATTGGTTGCCATGGCGACGGTGATGTCATAATTGGTTACCATGGCGACGATGATGCCTTAATACGTTGCCATGGCGATGATGTCATAATTGGTTGCCATGGCGACGGTGATGTCATAATTGGTTGCCATGGCGACGGTGATGTCATAATTGGTTGCCATGGCGACAATGATTTCATAAATGGTTGCCATGGCGACGATGATGCCTTAATACGTTGACATGGCGATGATGTCATAATTGGTTGCCATGGCAACGGTGATGTCATAATTGGTTGCCATGGCGACGGTTATGTCATAATTGGCTGCCATGGCGACAATGATGTCATAATTGGTTGCCATGGCGACGATGATGCCTTAATACGTTGACATGGCGATGATGTCATAATTGGTTGCCATGGTGACGGTGATGTCATAATTGGTTGCCATTGCGACGATGATGCCTTAATACGTTGCCATGGCGATTATGTCATAATTGGTTGCCATGGAGATGATGATGCCTTAATACATTGCCATGGCGACGGTGATGTCATAATTTGTTGCCATGTCGATGATGATGTCATAATTGGTTGCCATGGCGACGGTGATGTCATAATTGGTTGCTATGGCGACGATGATGTCATAATTGGTTGCCATGGAGACTATGATGCCTTAATACGTTGCCATGGCGACGGTGATATCATTGGTTGCCATGGCTACGGTGATGTCATAATTGGTTGCCATGGCGGTGATGTCATAATTGGTTGCCATGGCGACGGTAATGTCATAATTGGTTGCCATGGCGACGATGATGCCTTAATACGTTGCCATGGCGATGATGTCATAATTGGTTGCCATGGTGACGGTGATGTCATAACTGGTTGCCATGGCGACGATGATGCCTTGATACGTTGCCATGGCGATGATGTCATAATTGGTTGCCATGGCAACGGTGATGTCATAATTGGTTGCCATGGCGACGATGATGCCTTAATACGTTGACATGGCGATGATGTCATAATTGGTTGCCATGGCGACGGTGATGTCATAATTTTTTGCCATGGCGACGGTGATGTCATAATTGGTTGCCATGGCGATAATGTCATAATTGGTTGCCATGGCGACGGTGATGTCATAATTGGTTGCCATGGCGACGATGATGCCTTAATACGTTGCCATGGCGATGATGTCATAATTGGTTGCCATGGCGACGGTGATGTCATAATTGGTTGCCATGGCGACTGTGATGTCATAATTGGTTGCCATGGCGACAATGATTTCATAATTGGTTGCCATGGCGACGATGATGCCTTAATACGTTGACATGGCGATGATGTCATAATTGGTTGCCATGGCGACGCTGATGTCACAATTGGTTGCCATGGCGACGATGATGCCTTAATACGTTGCCATGGCGATGATGTCATAATTGGTTGCCATGGCGACGGTGATGTCATAATTGGTTGCCATGGCGACGGTGATGTCATAATTGGTTGCCATGGCGACAATGATGTCATAATTGGTTGCCATGGCGACGATGATGCCTTAATACGTTGACAAGGCGATGATTTCATAATTGGTTGCCATGGCGACGGTGATGTCATAATTGGTTGCCATGGCGACGATGATGCCTTAATACGTTGCCATGGCGATGATGTCATAATTGGTTGCCATGGCGATGATGATGCCTTAATACGTTGCCATGGCGACGGTGATGTCATAATTTGTTGCCATGGCGATGATGATGTCATAATTGGTTGCCATGGCGATGGTGATGTCATAATTGGTTGCTATGGCGACGATGATGTCATAATTGGTTGCCATGGAGACTATGATGCCTTAATACGTTGCCATGGCGACGGTGATATCATTGGTTGCCATGGCGACGGTGATGTCATAATTAGTTGCCATGGCGATGATGTCATAATTGGTTGCCATGGCGACGGTGATGTCATAATTGGTTGCCATGGCGACGATGATGCCTTAATACGTTGCCATGGTGATGATGTCATAATTGGTTGCCATGGCGATGGTGATGTCATAATTGGTTGCCATGGCGACGGTGATGTCATAATTGGTTGCCATGGCGACAATGATGTCATAATTGGTTGCCATGGCGACGATGATGCCTTAATACGTTGACATGGCGATGATGTCATAATTGGTTGCCATGGCGACGGTGATGTCATAATTGGTTTCCATGGCGACGATGATGCCTTAATACGTTGCATGGCGATTATGTCATAATTGGTTGCCATGGCAAAGATGATGCCTTAATACGTTGCCATGGCGACGGTGATGTCATAATTTGTTGCCATGGCGATGGTGATGTCATAATTGGTTGCCATGGCGACGGTGATTTCATAATTGGTTGCTCTGGCGACGATGATGTCATAATTGGTTGCCATGGAGATGATGATGCCTTAATACGTTGCCATGTCGATTATGTCATAAATGGTTGCCATGGCGACGGTGATGTCATAATTGGTTGCCATGGCGACGATTATGCCTTAATACGTTGCCATGGCGATGATGTCATAATTGGTTGCCATGGCGATGGTGAAGTCATAATTGGTTGCCATGGCGACGGTGATGTCACAATTGGTTGCCATGGCGACAATGATGTCATAATTGGTTGCCATGGCGACGATGATGCCTTAATACGTTGCCATGGCGATGATGTCATAATTGGTTGCCATGGCGACGGTGATGTCATAATTGGTTGCCATCGCGACGGTGATGTCATAATTGGTTGCCATGGCGATGATGTCATAATTTGTTGCCATGGCGACGGTGATGTCATAATTGGTTACCATGGCGACGATGATGCCTTAATACATTGCCATGGCGATGATGCCTTAATACATTGCCATGGCGATGATGTCATAATTGGTTGCCATGGCGACGGTGATGTCATAATTGGTTGCCATGGCGACGATGATGCCTTAATACGTTGCCATGGCGATGATGTCATAATTGGTTGCCATGGCGACGATCATGCCTTAATACGTTGCCATGGCGATGATGTCATAATTGGTTGCCATGGCGACGGTGATGTCATAATTAGTTGCCATAGCGACGGTGATGTCATAATTGGTTGCCATGGCGACGATGATGCCTTAATACGTTGCCATGGCGACGGTGATATCATAATTGGTTGCCATGGTGACGGTGATGTCATAATTTGTTGCCATGGCGACGGTGATGTCATAATTGGTTGCCATGGCGACGATGATGCCTTAATACGTTGCCATGGCGATGATGTCATATTTGGTTGCCATGGCGATGGTGATGTCATAATTGGTTGCCATGGCGACGTGATGTCATAATTGGTTGCCATGGCGATGATGTCATAATTGGTTGCCATGGCGACGGTGATGTCATAATTGGTTGCCATGGCGACGATGATGCCTTAATATGTTGCCATGGCGATGATGTCATAATTGGTTGCCATGGCGACGATGATGCCTTAATACGTTGCCATGGCAACGGTGATGTCATAATTGGTTGACATGGCGACTATGATGCCTTAATACGTTGCCATGGCGATGATGTCATAATTGGTTGCCATGGCGACGGTGATGTCATAATTGGTTAACATGGCGACGGTAATGTCATAATTGGTTGACATGGCGATGATGTCATAATTGGTTGCCATGGCGATGATGATGCTTTAATACGTTGCCATGGCGACGATGAAGTCATAATTGGTTGCCATGGCGACGATGATGTCATAATTGGTTGCCATGGCGATTATGTCATAATTGGTTGCCATGGCGATGATGATGTCATAATTGGTTGCCATGGCGATGATGTCATAATTGGTTGCCATGGCGATGATGTCATAATTGGTTGCCATGACGATGATGTCATAATTGGTTGCCATGGTGACGATGATGCCTTAACACGTTGCCATGGCGACGGTGATGTCATAATTGGTTGCAATGGCGACGGTGATGTCATAATTGGTTGCCATGGCGACGATGATGTCTTAATACGTTGCCATGGCGACGGTGATGTCATTATTGGTTGCCATGGCGACGGTGATATCATAACTGGTTGCCATGGTGACGATGATGTCATAATTGGTTGCCATGGCGACGATGATGCCTTAATACATTGCCATGGCGATGATGTCATAATTGGTTTCCATGGCGACGGTGATGTCATAATTGGTTGCCATGGCGACGATGATGCCTTAATACATTGCCATGGCGACGGTGATGTCATAATTGGTTGCCATGGCGATGATGTCATACTTGGTTGCCATGGCGACGGTGATGTCATAATTGGTTGCAATGGTGACGATGATGTCATAATTGGTTGCCATGGCGATGGTGATGTCATAATTGGTTGCCATGGCGATGATGATGTCATAATTGGTTGCCATGTCGACGATGATGCCTTAATACGTTCCCATGGCGATGATGTCATAATTGTTTGCCATGGCGACGATCATGCCTTAATACATTGCCATGGCGATGATGTCATAATTGGTTGCCATGGCGACGGTGATGTCATAATTGGTTGCCATGGCGACTGTGATGTCATAATTGGTTGCCATGGCGACAATGATGTCATAATTGGTTGCCATGGCGACGATGATGCCTTAATACGTTGACATGGCGATGATGTCATAATTGGTTGCCATGGCGACGATGATGTCATAATTGGTTGCCATGGCGATTATGTCATAATTGGTTGCCATGGCGATGATGATGTCATAATTGGTTGCCATGGCGATGATGTCATAATTGGTTGCCATGGCGATGATGTCATAATTGGTTGCCATGACGATGATGTCATAATTGGTTGCCATGGTGACGATGATGCCTTAACACGTTGCCATGGCGACGGTGATGTCATAATTGGTTGCAATGGCGACGGTGATGTCATAATTGGTTGCCATGGCGACGATGATGTCTTAATACGTTGCCATGGCGACGGTGATGTCATTATTGGTTGCCATGGCGACGGTGATATCATAACTGGTTGCCATGGTGACGATGATGTCATAATTGGTTGCCATGGCGACGATGATGCCTTAATACGTTGCCATGGCGATGATGTCATAATTGGTTTCCATGGCGACGGTGATGTCATAATTGGTTGCCATGGCGACGATGATGCCTTAATACATTGCCATGGCGACGGTGATGTCATAATTGGTTGCCATGGCGATGATGTCATACTTGGTTGCCATGGCGACGGTGATGTCATAATTGGTTGCAATGGTGACGATGATGTCATAATTGGTTGCCATGGCGATGGTGATGTCATAATTGGTTGCCATGGCGATGATGATGTCATAATTGGTTGCCATGTCGACGATGATGCCTTAATACGTTCCCATGGCGATGATGTCATAATTGTTTGCCATGGCGACGATCATGCCTTAATACATTGCCATGGCGATGATGTCATAATTGGTTGCCATGGCAACGGTGATGTCATAATTGGTTGCCATAGCGACGGTGATGTCATAATTGGTTGCCATGGCGACGATGATGCCTTAATACGTTGCCATGGCGACGGTGATATCATAATTGGTTGCCATGGCGACGGAGATGTCATAATTGGTTGCCATGGCGACGGTGATGTCATAATTGGTTGCCATGGCGACGATGATGCCTTAATACGTTGCCATGGTGATGATGTCATAATTGGTTGCCATGGCGACGGTGATGTCATAATTGGCTGCCATGGCGACGGTGATGTCATAATTGGTTGCCATGGCGATGATGTCATAATTGGTTGCCATGGCGACGGTGATGTCATAATTTGTTGCCATGGCGACGATGATGCCTTAATACGTTGCCATGGCGATGATGTCATAATTGGTTGCCATGGCGACAATGATGCCTTAATACGTTGCCATGGCAACGGTGATGTCATAATTGGTTGCCTTTTCGACGATGATGCCTTAATATGTTGCCATGGCGATGATGTCATAATTGGTTGCCATGGCGACGGTGATGTCATAATTGGTTGCCATGGCGACGGTGATGTCATAATTGGTTGCCATGGCGACAATAATGTCATAATTGGTTGCCATGGCGACGATGATGCCTTAATACGTTGACATGGCGATGATGTCATAATTGGTTGCCATGGCGACGGTGATGTCATAATTGGTTTCCATGGCGACGATGATGCCTTAATACGTTGCATGGCGATGATGTCATAATTGGTTGCCATGGCAAAGATGATGCCTTAATACGTTGCCATGGCGACGGTGATGTCATAATTTGTTGCCATGGTGATGATGTCATGCCATGGCGACGGTGATGTCATAATTGGTTGCTATGGCAACGATGATGTCATAATTGGTTGCCATGGAGACTATGATGCCTTAATACGTTGACATGGCGACGGTGATATCATTGGTTGCCATGGCGACGGTGATGTCATAATTGGTTGCCATGGCGACGTTGATGTCATAATTTGTTGCCATGGCAATGATGATGTCATAATTGGTTGCCATGGCGACGGTGATGTCATAATTGGTTGCTATGGCGACGATGATGTCATAATTGGTTGCCATGGAGACGATGATGCCTTAATACGTTGCCATGGTGACGGTGATATCATAATTGGTTGCCATGGCGACGGTGATGTCATAATTGGTTGCCATGGCGACGGTGATGCCTTGATACGTTGCCATGGCGACGGTGATGTCGTAATTGGTTGCCATGGCGACGGTGATGTCATAATTGGTTGCCATGGCGACGGTGATGTCATAATTGGTTGCCATGGCGATGATGCCTTAATACGTTGCCATGGCGACGGTGATGTCATAATTGGTTGCCATGGCGACAATGATGCCTTAATACATTGCCATGGCGATGATGTCATAATTGGTTGCCATGGTGACGGTGATGTCATAATTGGTTGCCATGGCGACGATGATGCCTTAATACGTTCCCATGGCGATGATGTCATAATTGGTTGCCATGGCAACGGTGATGTCATAATTGGTTGCCATGGCGACGATGATGACTTAATACGTTGACATGGCGATGATGTCATAATTGGTTTCCATGGCGACGGTGATGTCATAATTTTTTGCCATGGCGACGGTGATGTCATAATTGGTTGCCATGGCGATGATGTCATAATTGGTTGCCATGGCGACGGTGATGTCATAATTGGTTGCCATGGCGACGATGATGCCTTAATACATTGCCATGGCGATGATGTCATAATTGGTTGCCATGGCGACGGTGATGTCATAATTGGTTGCCATGGCGACGGTGATGTCATAATTGGTTGCCATGGCAATGATGTCATAATTGGTTGCCATGGCGACGGTGATGTCATAATTGGTTGCCATGGCGACGATGATGCCTTAATACGTTGCCATGGCGATGATGTCATAATTGGTTGCCATGGCGACGGTGATGTCATAATTGGTTGCCATGGCGACGGTGATGTCATAATTGGTTGCCATGGCGACAATGATTTCATAATTGGTTGCCATGGCGACGATGATGCCTTAATACGTTGACATGGCGATGATGTCATAATTGGTTGCCATGGCGACGGTGATGTCATAATTGGTTGCCATGGCGACGATGATGCCTTAATACGTTGCCATGGCGATGATGTCATAATTGGTTGCCATGGCGACGGTGATGTCATAATTGGTTGCCATGGCGACTGTGATGTCATAATTGGTTGCCATGGCGACAATGATGTCATAATTGGTTGCCATGGCGACGATGATGCCTTAATACGTTGACATGGCGATGATGTCATAATTGGTTGCCATGGTGACGGTGATGTCATAATTGGTTGCCATGGCGACGATGATGCCTTAATACGTTGCCATGGCGATGATGTCATAATTGGTTGCCATGGCGATGATGATGCCTTAATACGTTGCCATGGCGACGGTGATGTCATAATTTGTTGCCATGTCGATGATGATGTCATAATTGGTTGCCATGGCGACGGTGATGTCATAATTGGTTGCTATGGCTACGATGATGTCATAATTGGTTGCCATGGAGACTATGATGCCTTAATACGTTGCCATGGCGACGGTGATATCATTGGTTGCCATGGCTACGGTGATGTCATAATTGGTTGCCATGGCGGTGATGTCATAATTGGTTGCCATGGTGACGGTGATGTCATAATTGGTTGCCATGGCGACGATGATGCCTTAATACGTTGCCATGATGATGATGTCATAATTGGTTGCCATGGCGATGGTGATGTCATAATTGGTTGCCATGGCGATGGTGATGTCATAATTGGTTGCCATGGCGACAATAATGTCATAATTGGTTGCCATGGCGACGATGATGCCTTAATACGTTGACATGGCGATGATGTCATAATTGGTTGCCATGGCGACGGTGATGTCATAATTGGTTTCCATGGCGACGATGATGCCTTAATACGTTGCATGGCGATGATGTCATAATTGGTTGCCATGGCAAAGATGATGCCTTAATACGTTGCCATGGCGACGGTGATGTCATAATTTGTTGCCATGGTGATGATGATGTCATACCATGGCGACGGTGATGTCATAATTGGTTGCCATGGCGACGATGATGTCATAATTGGTTGCCATGGAGACGATGATGCCTTAATACGTTGCCATGGCGATGATGTCATAAATGGTTGCCATGGCGACGGTGATGTCATAATTGATTGCCATGGCGACGATTATGCCTTAATACGTTGCCATGGCGATGATGTCATAATTGGTTGCCATGGCGACGGTGATGTCATAATTGGTTGCCATGGCGACGGTGATGTCATAATTGGTTGCCATGGCGACAATGATGTCATAATTGGTTGCCATGGCGACGATGATGCCTTAATATGTTGCCATGGCGATGATGTCATAATTGGTTGCCATGGCGACGGTGATGTCATAATTGGTTGCCATGGTGACGGTGATGTCATAATTGGTTGCCATGGCGACAATGATGTCATAATTGGTTGCCATGGTGACGATGATGCCTTAATACGTTGCCATGGCGATGATGTCATAATTGGTTGCCATGGCGACGGTGATGTCATAATTGGTTGCCATGGCGACGATGATGCCTTAATACGTTGCCATGGCGATGATGTCATAATTGGTTGCCATGGTGACGGTGATGTAATAATTGGTTGCCATGGCGATGTTGATGTCATAATTCTTTGCCATGGCGACAATGATGTCATGATTGGTTGCCATGGCGACGATGATGCCTTAATATGTTGCCATGGCGACGGTGATGTCATAATTTGTTGCCATGGCGATGATGATGTCATAATTGGTTGCCATGGCGACGGTGATGTCATAATTGGTTGCCATGGCGACGATGATGCCTTAATACGTTGCCATGGCAATGATGTCATAAATGGTTGCCATGGCGACGGTGATGTCATAATTCGTTTGCCATGGTGACGGTGATGTCATAATTGGTTGCCATGGTGACGGTGATGTCATAATTGGTTGCCATGGCGACGGTGATGTCATAATTGGTTGCCATGACGATGATGATGTCATAATTGGTTGCCATGGCGATGATGTCATAATTGGTTGCCATGGCGATTATGTCATAATTGGTTGCCATGGCGACGATGATACCTTAATACGTTGCCATGGCGATGAAGTCATAATTGGTTGCCATGGCGATGATGATGTCATAATAGGTTGCCATGGCGACGGTGAGGTCATAATTGGTTGCCATGGCGATGATGTCATAATAGGTTGCCATGGCGATGATGTCATAATAGGTTGCCATGGCGACGGTGATGTCATAATTGGTTGCCATGGCGACGGTGATGTAATAATTGGTTGCCATGGCGACGATGATGCCTTAATACGTTGCCATGGCGACGATGATGCCTTAATATGTTGCCATGGCGACGGTGATGTCATAATTGGTTGCCATGGCGACGGTGATGTCATAATTGGTTGCATTGGCGACGGTGATGTCATAATTGGTTGCCATGGAGACGATGATGCCTTAATACGTTGACATGGCGATGATGTCATAATTGGTTGCCATGGCGACGGTGATGTCATAATTGGTTGCCATGGCGACGATGATGCCTTAATACGTTGCCATGGCGATGATGTCATAATTGGTTGCCATGGCGACGGTGATGTCATAATTGGTTGCCATGGCGACTGTGATGTCATAATTGGTTGCCATGGCGACAATGATGTCATAATTGGTTGCCATGGCGACGATGATGCCTTAATACGTTGACATGGCGATGATGTCATAATTGGTTGCCATGGTGACGGTGATGTCATAATTGGTTGCCATGGCGACGATGATGCCTTAATACGTTGCCATGGCGATGATGTCATAATTGGTTGCCATGGCGATGATGATGCCTTAATACGTTGCCATGGCGACGGTGATGTCATAATTTGTTGCCATGTCGATGATGATGTCATAATTGGTTGCCATGGCGACGGTGATGTCATAATTGGTTGCTATGGCTACGATGATGTCATAATTGGTTGCCATGGAGACTATGATGCCTTAATACGTTGCCATGGCGACGGTGATATCATTGGTTGCCATGGCTACGGTGATGTCATAATTGGTTGCCATGGCGGTGATGTCATAATTGGTTGCCATGGTGACGGTGATGTCATAATTGGTTGCCATGGCGACGATGATGCCTTAATACGTTGCCATCATGATGATGTCATAATTGGTTGCCATGGCGATGGTGATGTCATAATTGGTTGCCATGGCGATGGTGATGTCATAATTGGTTGCCATGGCGACAATAATGTCATAATTGGTTGCCATGGCGACGATGATGCCTTAATACGTTGACATGGCGATGATGTCATAATTGGTTGCCATGGCGACGGTGATGTCATAATTGGTTTCCATGGCGACGATGATGCCTTAATACGTTGCATGGCGATGATGTCATAATTGGTTGCCATGGCAAAGATGATGCCTTAATACGTTGCCATGGCGACGGTGATGTCATAATTTGTTGCCATGGCGATGGTGATGTCATAATTGGTTGCCATGGCGACGGTGATTTCATAATTGGTTGCTCTGGCGACGATGATGTCATAATTGGTTGCCATGGAGATGATGATGCCTTAATACGTTGCCATGTCGATTATGTCATAAATGGTTGCCATGGCGACGGTGATGTCATAATTGGTTGCCATGGCGACGATTATGCCTTAATACGTTGCCATGGCGATGATGTCATAATTGGTTGCCATGGCGATGGTGAAGTCATAATTGGTTGCCATGGCGACGGTGATGTCACAATTGGTTGCCATGGCGACAATGATGTCATAATTGGTTGCCATGGCGACGATGATGCCTTAATACGTTGCCATGGCGATGATGTCATAATTGGTTGCCATGGCGACGGTGATGTCATAATTGGTTGCCATGGCGACGGTGATGTCATAATTGGTTGCCATGGCGATGATGTCATAATTTGTTGCCATGGCGACGGTGATGTCATAATTGGTTACCATGGCGACGATGATGCCTTAATACATTGCCATGGCGATGATGCCTTAATACATTGCCATGGCGATGATGTCATAATTGGTTGCCATGGCGACGGTGATGTCATAATTGGTTGCCATGGCGACGATGATGCCTTAATACGTTGCCATGGCAATGATGTCATAATTGGTTGCCATGGCGACGATCATGCCTTAATACGTTGCCATGGCGATGATGTCATAATTGGTTGCCATGGCGACGGTGATGTCATAATTAGTTGCCATAGCGACGGTGATGTCATAATTGGTTGCCATGGCGACGATGATGCCTTAATACGTTGCCATGGCGACGGTGATATCATAATTGGTTGCCATGGTGACGGTGATGTCATAATTGGTTGCCATGGCGACGGTGATGTCATAATTGGTTGCCATGGCGACGATGATGCCTTAATACGATGCCATGGCGATGATGTCATATTTGGTTGCCATGGCGATGGTGATGTCATAATTGGTTGCCATGGCGACGTGATGTCATAATTGGTTGCCATGGCGATGATGTCATAATTGGTTGCCATGGCGACGGTGATGTCATAATTGGTTGCCATGGCGACGATGATGCCTTAATATGTTGCCATGGCGATGATGTCATAATTGGTTGCCATGGCGACGATGATGCCTTAATACGTTGCCATGGCAACGGTGATGTCATAATTGGTTGACATGGCGACTATGATGCCTTAATACGTTGCCATGGCGATGATGTCATAATTGGTTGCCATGGCGACGGTGATGTCATAATTGGTTAACATGGCGACGGTAATGTCATAATTGGTTGACATGGCGATGATGTCATAATTGGTTGCCATGGCGATGATGATGCTTTAATACGTTGCCATGGCGACGATGAAGTCATAATTGGTTGCCATGGCGACGATGATGTCATAATTGGTTGCCATGGCGATTATGTCATAATTGGTTGCCATGGCGATGATGATGTCATAATTGGTTGCCATGGCGATGATGTCATAATTGGTTGCCATGGCGATGATGTCATAATTGGTTGCCATGACGATGATGTCATAATTGGTTGCCATGGTGACGATGATGCCTTGACACGTTGCCATGGCGACGGTGATGTCATAATTGGTTGCAATGGCGACGGTGATGTCATAATTGGTTGCCATGGCGACGATGATGTCTTAATACGTTGCCATGGCGACGGTGATGTCATTATTGGTTGCCATGGCGACGGTGATATCATAATTGGTTGCCATGGTGACGATGATGTCATAATTGGTTGCCATGGCGACGATGATGCCTTAATACGTTGCCATGGCGATGATGTCATAATTGGTTTCCATGGCGACGGTGATGTCATAATTGGTTGCCATGGCGACGATGATGCCTTAATACATTGCCATGGCGACGGTGATGTCATAATTGGTTGCCATGGCGATGATGTCATACTTGGTTGCCATGGCGACGGTGATGTCATAATTGGTTGCAATGGTGACGATGATGTCATAATTGGTTGCCATGGCGATGGTGATGTCATAATTGGTTGCCATGGCGATGATGATGTCATAATTGGTTGCCATGTCGACGATGATGCCTTAATACGTTCCCATGGCGATGATGTCATAATTGTTTGCCATGGCGACGATCATGCCTTAATACATTGCCATGGCGATGATGTCATAATTGGTTGCCATGGCGACGGTGATGTCATAATTGGTTGCCATAGCGACGGTGATGTCATAATCGGTTGCCATGGCGACGATGATGCCTTAATACGTTGCCATGGCGACGGTGATATCATAATTGGTTGCCATGGCGACGGAGATGTCATAATTGGTTGCCATGGCGACGGTGATGTCATAATTGGTTGCCATGGCGACGATGATGCCTTAATACGTTGCCATGGTGATGATGTCATAATTGGTTGCCATGGCGACGGTGATGTCATAATTGGCTGCCATGGCGACGGTGATGTCATAATTGGTTGCCATGGCGATGATGTCATAATTGGTTGCCATGGCGACGGTGATGTCATAATTTGTTGCCATGGCGACGATGATGCCTTAATACGTTGCCATGGCGATGATGTCATAATTGGTTGCCATGGCGACAATGATGCCTTAATACGTTGCCATGGCAACGGTGATGTCATAATTGGTTGCCTTTTCGACGATGATGCCTTAATACGTTGCCATGGCGATGATGTCATAATTGGTTGCCATGGCGACGGTGATGTCATAATTGGTTGCCATGGCGACGGTGATGTCATAATTGGTTGCCATGGCGACAATAATGTCATAATTGGTTGCCATGGCGACGATGATGCCTTAATACGTTGACATGGCGATGATGTCATAATTGGTTGCCATGGCGACGGTGATGTCATAATTGGTTTCCATGGCGACGATGATGCCTTAATACGTTGCATGGCGATGATGTCATAATTGGTTGCCATGGCAAAGATGATGCCTTAATACGTTGCCATGGCGACGGTGATGTCATAATTTGTTGCCATGGTGATGATGTCATGCCATGGCGACGGTGATGTCATAATTGGTTGCTATGGCAACGATGATGTCATAATTGGTTGCCATGGAGACTATGATGCCTTAATACGTTGACATGGCGACGGTGATATCATTGGTTGCCATGGCGACGGTGATGTCATAATTGATTGCCATGGCGACGTTGATGTCATAATTTGTTGCCATGGCAATGATGATGTCATAATTGGTTGCCATGGCGACGGTGATGTCATAATTGGTTGCTATGGCGACGATGATGTCATAATTGGTTGCCATGGAGACGATGATGCCTTAATACGTTGCCATGGTGACGGTGATATCATAATTGGTTGCCATGGCGACGGTGATGTCATAATTGGTTGCCATGGCGACGGTGATGCCTTGATACGTTGCCATGGCGACGGTGATGTCGTAATTGGTTGCCATGGCGACGGTGATGTCATAATTGGTTGCCATGGCGACGGTGATGTCATAATTGGTTGCCATGGCGATGATGCCTTAATACGTTGCCATGGCGACGGTGATGTCATAATTGGTTGCCATGGCGACAATGATGCCTTAATACATTGCCATGGCGATGATGTCATAATTGGTTGCCATGGTGACGGTGATGTCATAATTGGTTGCCATGGCGACGATGATGCCTTAATACGTTCCCATGGCGATGATGTCATAATTGGTTGCCATGGCAACGGTGATGTCATAATTGGTTGCCATGGCGACGATGATGACTTAATACGTTGACATGGCGATGATGTCATAATTGGTTTCCATGGCGACGGTGATGTCATAATTTTTTGCCATGGCGACGGTGATGTCATAATTGGTTGCCATGGCGATGATGTCATAATTGGTTGCCATGGCGACGGTGATGTCATAATTGGTTGCCATGGCGACGATGATGCCTTAATACATTGCCATGGCGATGATGTCATAATTGGTTGCCATGGCGACGGTGATGTCATAATTGGTTGCCATGGCGACGGTGATGTCATAATTGGTTGCCATGGCAATGATGTCATAATTGGTTGCCATGGCGACGGTGATGTCATAATTGGTTGCCATGGCGACGATGATGCCTTAATACGTTGCCATGGCGATGATGTCATAATTGGTTGCCATGGCGACGGTGATGTCATAATTGGTTGCCATGGCGACGATGATGCCTAAATACATTGCCATGGCGATGATGTCATAATTGGTTGCCATGGCGACGGTGATGCCATAATTGGTTGCCATGGCGACGGTGATGTCATAATTGGTTGCCATGGCGATGATGTCATAATTGGTTGCCATGGCGACGGTGATGTCATAATTGGTTGCCATGGCGATGATGATGCCTTAATACGTTGCCATGGCGACGGTTATGTCATAATTTGTTGCCATGGCGATGATGATGTCATAATTGGTTGCCATGGCGATAGTGATGTCATAATTGGTTGCCATGGCGACGGTGATGTCATAATTGGTTGCCATGGCGACAATGATGTCATAACTGGTTGCCATGGCGACGATGATGCCTTAATACGTTGACATGGCGATGATGTCATAATTGGTTGCCATGGCGACGGTGATGTCATAATTGGTTTCCATGGCGACGATGATGCCTTAATACGTTGCATGGCGATGATGTCATAATTGGTTGCCATGGCAAAGATGATGCCTTAATACGTTGCCATGGCGACGGTGATGTCATAATTTGTTGCCATGGCGATGATGATGTCATAATTGGTTGCCATGGCGACGGTGATGTCATAATTGGTTGCTATGGCGACGATGATGTCATAATTGGTTGCCATGGAGACGATGATGCCTTAATACGTTGCCATGGCGATGATGTCATAAATGGTTGCCATGGCGACGGTGATGTCATAATTGGTTGCCATGGCAACGATTATGCCTTAATACGTTGCCACGGTGATGATGTCATAATTGGTTGCCATGGCGACGGTGATGTCATAATTGGTTGCCATGGCGACGGTGATGTCATAATTGGTTGCCATGGCGACAATGATGTCATAATTGGTTGCCATGGCGACGATGATGCCTTAATACGTTGCCATGGCGATGATGTCATAATTGGTTGCCATGGCGACGGTGATGTCATAATTGGTTGCCATGGCGACGGTGATGTCATAATTGGTTGCCATGGCGATGATGTCATAATTTGTTGCCATGGCGACGATGATGTCATAATTGGTTGCCATGGCGACGATGATGCCTTAATACATTGCCATGGCGATGATGTCATAATTGGTTGCCATGGTGACGGTGATGTCATAATTGGTTGCCATGGCGACGATGATGCCTTAATACGTTGCCATGGCGATGATGTCATAATTGGTTGCCACGGCGACGATCATGCCTTAATACGTTGCCATGGCGATGATGTCATAATTGGTTGCCATGGCGACGGTGATGTCATAATTAGTTGCCATAGCGACGGTGATGTCACAATTGGTTGCCATGGCGACGATGATGCCTTAATACGTTGCCATGGCGACGGTGATATCATAATTGGTTGCCATGGTGACGGTGATGTCATAATTGGTTGCCATGGCGACGGTGATGTCATAATTGGTTGCCATGGCGACGATGATGCCTTAATACGTTGCCATGGCGATGATGTCATAATTGGTTGCCATGGCGATGGTGATGTCATAATTGGTTGCCATGGCGACGATGATGCCTTAATACGTTGCCATGGCGATGATGTCATAATTGGTTGCCATGGCGAAGGTGATGTCATAATTGGTTAACATGGCGACGGTAATGTCATAATTGGTTGACATGGCGATGATGTCATGTTTGGTTGCCATGGCGACGGTGATGTCATAATTGGTTGCCATGGCGACGATGATGCCTTAATACGTTGTCATGGAGATGATATCATAATTGGTTGCCATGGCGACAGTGATGTCATAATTGGTTGCCATGGCGACGATGATGCCTTAATACGTTGCCATGGCGATGATGTCATAATTGGTTGCCATGGCGACGATCATGCCTTAATACGTTGCCATGGCGATGATGTCATAATTGGTTGCCTTGGCGACGTGATGTCATAATTTGTTGCCATGGCGATGGTGATGTCATAATTGGTTGCCATGGCGACGATGATGCCTTAATACGTTGCCATGGCGACGGTGATGTCATAATTCATTTGCCATGGCGACGGTGATGTCATAATTGGTTGCCGTGGACACGGTGATGTCATAATTAGTTGCCATGGCGACGGTGATGTCATAATTGGTTGCCATGACGATGATGATGTCATAATTGGTTGCCATGGCTATGATATCATAATTGGTTGCCATGGCGATGATGTCATAATTGGTCGCCATGGCGATTATGTCATAATTGGTTGCCATGGTGATTAAGTCATAATTGGTTGCCATGGCGATGATGTCATATTAGGTTGCCATGGCGACGGTGATGTCATAATTGGTTGCCATGGCGATGATGTCATAATTGGTTGCCATGGCGACGGTGATGTCATAATTGGTTGCCATGGCGATGATGCCTTAATACGTTTCAATGGCGACGGTGATGTCATAATTGGTTGCCATGGCGACGATGATGTCATAATTGGTTGCCATGGCGACGATGATGTCATAATTGGTTGCCATGGCGACGATGCTGCCTTAATACGTTGCCATGGCGATGATGTCATAATTGGTTGCCATGGCGATGATGATGTCATAATTGGTTGCCATGGCGATGATGATGTCATAATTGGTTGCCATGGCGATGATGATGTCATAATTGGTTGCCATGGCGATGATGTCATAATTGGTTGACATGACGATGATGTCATAATTGGTTGCCATGGTGACGATGATGCCTTAACACGTTGCCATGGCGACGGTGATGTCATAATTGGTTGCCATGGCGACGGTGATGTCATAATTGGTTGCCATGGCGACGATGATGTCTTAATACGTTGCCATGGCGATGATGTCATTATTGGTTGCCATGGCGACGGTGATATCATAATTGGTTGCCATGGCAACGATGATGTCATAATTGGTTGCCATGGCAACGATGATGCCTTAATACGTTGCCATGGCGATGATGTCATAATTGGTTGCCATGGCGACGGTGATGTCATAATTGGTTGCCATGGCGACGATGATGCCTTAATACGTTGACATGGCGACGGTGATGTCATAATTGGTTGCCATGGCGATGATGTCATACTTGGTTGCCATGGCGACGGTGATGTCATAATTGGTTGCAATGGCGACGATGATGTCATAATTGGTTGCCATGGCGACGGTGATGTCATAATTGGTTGCCATGGCGATGATGATGTCATAATTGGTTGCCATGGTGACGATGATGCCTTAATACGTTGCCATAGCGATGATGTCATAATTGGTTGCCATGGCGACGATCATGCCTTAATACGTTGCCATGGCGATGATGTCATAATTAGGTTGCCATGGCGACGGTGATGTCATAATTGGTTGCCATAGCGACGGTGATGTCATAATTGGTTGCCATGGCGACGATGATGCCTTAATACGTTGCCATGGCGACGGTGATATCATAATTGGTTGCCATGGCGACGGTGATGTCATAATTGGTTGCCATGGCGACGGTGATGTCATAATTGGTTGCCATGGCGACGATGATGCCTTAATACGTTGCCATGGCGATGATGTCATAATTGGTTGCCATGGCGACGGTGATGTCATAATTGGTTGCCATGGTGACGGTGATGTCATAATTGGTTGCCATGGCGATGATGTCATAATTGGTTGCCATGGCGACGGTGATGTCATAATTGGTTGCCATGGCGACGATGATGCCTTAATACGTTGCCATGGCGATGATGTCATAATTGGTTGCCATGGCGACAATGATGCCTTAATACGTTGCCATGGCAACGGTGATGTCATAATTGGTTGCCATGGCGACGATGATGCCTTAATACGATGCCATGGCGATGATGTCATAATTGGTTGCCATGGCGACGGTGATGTCATAATTGGTTGCCATGGCGACGATGATGCCTTAATACGTTGCCATGGCGACGGTGATGTCATAATTGGTTGCCATGGCGACGGTGATGTCATAATTTGTTGCCATGGCGACGGTGATGTCATAATTGGTTGCTATGGTGACGATGATGTCATAATTGGTTGCCATGGAGACGATGATGCCTTAATACGTTGCCATGGCGACGGTGATATCATAATTGGTTGCCATGGCGACGATGATGCCTTAATACGTTGCCATGGCGACGGTGATATCATAATTGGTTGCCATGGTGACGGTGATGTCATAATTGGTTGCCATGGCGACGGTGATGCCTTGATACGTTGCCATGGCGACGGTGATGTCGTAATTGGTTGCCATGGTGACGGTGATGTCATAATTGGTTGCCATGGCGACGGTGATGTCATAATTGGTTGCCATGGCGATGATGCCTTAATACGTTGCCATGGTGACGGTGATGTCATAATTGGTCGTCATGCATGACGCCACTGCAGCTAGGCGTGGGAGCGCCGCTATCTAGCACCACTGCACCAGCCATCTTTCTTGGGCTATTCTCTTGGGAGTTCTGTTCTTCCTTATTCAAAGATCCGAATTTCAATTCAGCGATAAAAGTGATAAAGGCTCGGATTGAGCCGAAACGTCGTATTAAATTATATCGCTTCTACTTCGTGCTATATATACTTGTTTGGCTCCCACATGTTTTGTATATAATAAAAATAAGCACTTATTGCATATAGAAACCCCTCTGAGTGTGCGGTGAATTATATTATTATTGGTAATAGGACCTAAAGGTCTGTTACACCTGCACCTCGCTATTGGACTTGAGTGCACGCTAACCTCCTGGTTATAATTGGTTGCCATGGCAACGGTGATGTCATAATTGGTTGCCATGGCGACGATGATGCCTTAATACGTTGACATGGCGATGATGTCATAATTGGTTTCCATGGCGACGGTGATGTCATAATTTTTTGCCATGGCGACGGTGATGTCATAATTGGTTGCCATGGCGATGATGTCATAATTGGTTGCCATGGCGACAATGATGCCTTAATACATTGCCATGGCAATGATGTCATAATTGGTTGCCATGGCGACGGTGATGTCATAATTGGTTGCCATGGAGACGGTGATGTCATAATTGGTTGCCATGGCAATGATGTCATAATTGGTTGCCATGGCGACGGTGATGTCATAATTGGTTACCATGGCGACGATGATGCCTTAATACGTTGCCATGGCGATGATGTCATAATTGGTTGCCATGGCGACGGTGATGTCATAATTGGTTGCCATGGCGACGGTGATGTCATAATTGGTTGCCATGGCGACAATGATTTCATAAATGGTTGCCATGGCGACGATGATGCCTTAATACGTTGACATGGCGATGATGTCATAATTGGTTGCCATGGCAACGGTGATGTCATAATTGGTTGCCATGGCGACGGTTATGTCATAATTGGCTGCCATGGCGACAATGATGTCATAATTGGTTGCCATGGCGACGATGATGCCTTAATACGTTGACATGGCGATGATGTCATAATTGGTTGCCATGGTGACGGTGATGTCATAATTGGTTGCCATTGCGACGATGATGCCTTAATACGTTGCCATGGCGATTATGTCATAATTGGTTGCCATGGAGATGATGATGCCTTAATACATTGCCATGGCGACGGTGATGTCATAATTTGTTGCCATGTCGATGATGATGTCATAATTGGTTGCCATGGCGACGGTGATGTCATAATTGGTTGCTATGGCGACGATGATGTCATAATTGGTTGCCATGGAGACTATGATGCCTTAATACGTTGCCATGGCGACGGTGATATCATTGGTTGCCATGGCTACGGTGATGTCATAATTGGTTGCCATGGCGGTGATGTCATAATTTTTTGCCATGGCGACGGTAATGTCATAATTGGTTGCCATGGCGATGATGATGCCTTAATACGTTGCCATGGCGATGATATCATAATTGGTTGCCATGGTGACGGTGATGTCATAACTGGTTGCCATGGCGACGATGATGCCTTGATACGTTGCCATGGCGATGATGTCATAATTGGTTGCCATGGCAACGGTGATGTCATAATTGGTTGCCATGGCGACGATGATGCCTTAATACGTTGACATGGCGATGATGTCATAATTGGTTGCCATGGCGACGGTGATGTCATAATTTTTTGCCATGGCGACGGTGATGTCATAATTGGTTGCCATGGCGATAATGTCATAATTGGTTGCCATGGCGACGGTGATGTCATAATTGGTTGCCATGGCGACGATGATGCCTTAATACGTTGCCATGGCGATGATGTCATAATTGGTTGCCATGGCGACGGTGATGTCATAATTGGTTGCCATGGCGACTGTGATGTCATAATTGGTTGCCATGGCGACAATGATTTCATAATTGGTTGCCATGGCGACGATGATGCCTTAATACGTTGACATGGCGATGATGTCATAATTGGTTGCCATGGCGACGCTGATGTCACAATTGGTTGCCATGGCGACGATGATGCCTTAATACGTTGCCATGGCGATGATGTCATAATTGGTTGCCATGGCGACGGTGATGTCATAATTGGTTGCCATGGCGACGGTGATGTCATAATTGGTTGCCATGGCGACAATGATGTCATAATTGGTTGCCATGGCGACGATGATGCCTTAATACGTTGACAAGGCGATGATTTCATAATTGGTTGCCATGGCGACGGTGATGTCATAATTGGTTGCCATGGCGACGATGATGCCTTAATACGTTGCCATGGCGATGATGTCATAATTGGTTGCCATGGCGATGATGATGCCTTAATACGTTGCCATGGCGACGGTGATGTCATAATTTGTTGCCATGGCGATGATGATGTCATAATTGGTTGCCATGGCGATGGTGATGTCATAATTGGTTGCTATGGCGACGATGATGTCATAATTGGTTGCCATGGAGACTATGATGCCTTAATACGTTGCCATGGCGACGGTGATATCATTGGTTGCCATGGCGACGGTGATGTCATAATTAGTTGCCATGGCGATGATGTCATAATTGGTTGCCATGGCGACGGTGATGTCATAATTGGTTGCCATGGCGACGATGATGCCTTAATACGTTGCCATGGTGATGATGTCATAATTGGTTGCCATGGCGATGGTGATGTCATAATTGGTTGCCATGGCGACGGTGATGTCATAATTGGTTGCCATGGCGACAATGATGTCATAATTGGTTGCCATGGCGACGATGATGCCTTAATACGTTGACATGGCGATGATGTCATAATTGGTTGCCATGGCGACGGTGATGTCATAATTGGTTTCCATGGCGACGATGATGCCTTAATACGTTGCATGGCGATTATGTCATAATTGGTTGCCATGGCAAAGATGATGCCTTAATACGTTGCCATGGCGACGGTGATGTCATAATTTGTTGCCATGGCGATGGTGATGTCATAATTGGTTGCCATGGCGACGGTGATTTCATAATTGGTTGCTCTGGCGACGATGATGTCATAATTGGTTGCCATGGAGATGATGATGCCTTAATACGTTGCCATGTCGATTATGTCATAAATGGTTGCCATGGCGACGGTGATGTCATAATTGGTTGCCATGGCGACGATTATGCCTTAATACGTTGCCATGGCGATGATGTCATAATTGGTTGCCATGGCGATGGTGAAGTCATAATTGGTTGCCATGGCGACGGTGATGTCACAATTGGTTGCCATGGCGACAATGATGTCATAATTGGTTGCCATGGCGACGATGATGCCTTAATACGTTGCCATGGCGATGATGTCATAATTGGTTGCCATGGCGACGGTGATGTCATAATTGGTTGCCATCGCGACGGTGATGTCATAATTGGTTGCCATGGCGATGATGTCATAATTTGTTGCCATGGCGACGGTGATGTCATAATTGGTTACCATGGCGACGATGATGCCTTAATACATTGCCATGGCGATGATGCCTTAATACATTGCCATGGCGATGATGTCATAATTGGTTGCCATGGCGACGGTGATGTCATAATTGGTTGCCATGGCGACGATGATGCCTTAATACGTTGCCATGGCGATGATGTCATAATTGGTTGCCATGGCGACGATCATGCCTTAATACGTTGCCATGGCGATGATGTCATAATTGGTTGCCATGGCGACGGTGATGTCATAATTAGTTGCCATAGCGACGGTGATGTCATAATTGGTTGCCATGGCGACGATGATGCCTTAATACGTTGCCATGGCGACGGTGATATCATAATTGGTTGCCATGGTGACGGTGATGTCATAATTTGTTGCCATGGCGACGGTGATGTCATAATTGGTTGCCATGGCGACGATGATGCCTTAATACGTTGCCATGGCGATGATGTCATATTTGGTTGCCATGGCGATGGTGATGTCATAATTGGTTGCCATGGCGACGTGATGTCATAATTGGTTGCCATGGCGATGATGTCATAATTGGTTGCCATGGCGACGGTGATGTCATAATTGGTTGCCATGGCGACGATGATGCCTTAATATGTTGCCATGGCGATGATGTCATAATTGGTTGCCATGGCGACGATGATGCCTTAATACGTTGCCATGGCAACGGTGATGTCATAATTGGTTGACATGGCGACTATGATGCCTTAATACGTTGCCATGGCGATGATGTCATAATTGGTTGCCATGGCGACGGTGATGTCATAATTGGTTAACATGGCGACGGTAATGTCATAATTGGTTGACATGGCGATGATGTCATAATTGGTTGCCATGGCGATGATGATGCTTTAATACGTTGCCATGGCGACGATGAAGTCATAATTGGTTGCCATGGCGACGATGATGTCATAATTGGTTGCCATGGCGATTATGTCATAATTGGTTGCCATGGCGATGATGATGTCATAATTGGTTGCCATGGCGATGATGTCATAATTGGTTGCCATGGCGATGATGTCATAATTGGTTGCCATGACGATGATGTCATAATTGGTTGCCATGGTGACGATGATGCCTTGACACGTTGCCATGGCGACGGTGATGTCATAATTGGTTGCAATGGCGACGGTGATGTCATAATTGGTTGCCATGGCGACGATGATGTCTTAATACGTTGCCATGGCGACGGTGATGTCATTATTGGTTGCCATGGCGACGGTGATATCATAATTGGTTGCCATGGTGACGATGATGTCATAATTGGTTGCCATGGCGACGATGATGCCTTAATACGTTGCCATGGCGATGATGTCATAATTGGTTTCCATGGCGACGGTGATGTCATAATTGGTTGCCATGGCGACGATGATGCCTTAATACATTGCCATGGCGACGGTGATGTCATAATTGGTTGCCATGGCGATGATGTCATACTTGGTTGCCATGGCGACGGTGATGTCATAATTGGTTGCAATGGTGACGATGATGTCATAATTGGTTGCCATGGCGATGGTGATGTCATAATTGGTTGCCATGGCGATGATGATGTCATAATTGGTTGCCATGTCGACGATGATGCCTTAATACGTTCCCATGGCGATGATGTCATAATTGTTTGCCATGGCGACGATCATGCCTTAATACATTGCCATGGCGATGATGTCATAATTGGTTGCCATGGCGACGGTGATGTCATAATTGGTTGCCATAGCGACGGTGATGTCATAATCGGTTGCCATGGCGACGATGATGCCTTAATACGTTGCCATGGCGACGGTGATATCATAATTGGTTGCCATGGCGACGGAGATGTCATAATTGGTTGCCATGGCGACGGTGATGTCATAATTGGTTGCCATGGCGACGATGATGCCTTAATACGTTGCCATGGTGATGATGTCATAATTGGTTGCCATGGCGACGGTGATGTCATAATTGGCTGCCATGGCGACGGTGATGTCATAATTGGTTGCCATGGCGATGATGTCATAATTGGTTGCCATGGCGACGGTGATGTCATAATTTGTTGCCATGGCGACGATGATGCCTTAATACGTTGCCATGGCGATGATGTCATAATTGGTTGCCATGGCGACAATGATGCCTTAATACGTTGCCATGGCAACGGTGATGTCATAATTGGTTGCCTTTTCGACGATGATGCCTTAATACGTTGCCATGGCGATGATGTCATAATTGGTTGCCATGGCGACGGTGATGTCATAATTGGTTGCCATGGCGACGGTGATGTCATAATTGGTTGCCATGGTGACAATAATGTCATAATTGGTTGCCATGGCGACGATGATGCCTTAATACGTTGACATGGCGATGATGTCATAATTGGTTGCCATGGCGACGGTGATGTCATAATTGGTTTCCATGGCGACGATGATGCCTTAATACGTTGCATGGCGATGATGTCATAATTGGTTGCCATGGCAAAGATGATGCCTTAATACGTTGCCATGGCGACGGTGATGTCATAATTTGTTGCCATGGTGATGATGTCATGCCATGGCGACGGTGATGTCATAATTGGTTGCTATGGCAACGATGATGTCATAATTGGTTGCCATGGAGACTATGATGCCTTAATACGTTGACATGGCGACGGTGATATCATTGGTTGCCATGGCGACGGTGATGTCATAATTGGTTGCCATGGCGACGTTGATGTCATAATTTGTTGCCATGGCAATGATGATGTCATAATTGGTTGCCATGGCGACGGTGATGTCATAATTGGTTGCTATGGCGACAATGATGTCATAATTGGTTGCCATGGAGACGATGATGCCTTAATACGTTGCCATGGTGACGGTGATATCATAATTGGTTGCCATGGCGACGGTGATGTCATAATTGGTTGCCATGGCGACGGTGATGCCTTGATACGTTGCCATGGCGACGGTGATGTCGTAATTGGTTGCCATGGCGACGGTGATGTCATAATTGGTTGCCATGGCGACGGTGATGTCATAATTGGTTGCCATGGCGATGATGCCTTAATACGTTGCCATGGCGACGGTGATGTCATAATTGGTTGCCATGGCGACAATGATGCCTTAATACATTGCCATGGCGATGATGTCATAATTGGTTGCCATGGTGACGGTGATGTCATAATTGGTTGCCATGGCGACGATGATGCCTTAATACGTTCCCATGGCGATGATGTCATAATTGGTTGCCATGGCAACGGTGATGTCATAATTGGTTGCCATGGCGACGATGATGACTTAATACGTTGACATGGCGATGATGTCATAATTGGTTTCCATGGCGACGGTGATGTCATAATTTTTTGCCATGGCGACGGTGATGTCATAATTGGTTGCCATGGCGATGATGTCATAATTGGTTGCCATGGCGACGGTGATGTCATAATTGGTTGCCATGGCGACGATGATGCCTTAATACATTGCCATGGCGATGATGTCATAATTGGTTGCCATGGCGACGGTGATGTCATAATTGGTTGCCATGGCGACGGTGATGTCATAATTGGTTGCCATGGCAATGATGTCATAATTGGTTGCCATGGCGACGGTGATGTCTTAATACGTTGCCATGGCGATGATGTCATAATTGGTTGCCATGGCGACGGTGATGTCATAATTGGTTGCCATGGCGACGGTGATGTCATAATTGGTTGCCATGGCGACAATGATTTCATAATTGGTTGCCATAGCGACGATGATGCCTTAATACGTTGACATGGCGATGATGTCATAATTGGTTGCCATGGCGACGGTGATGTCATAATTGGTTGCCATGGCGACGATGATGCCTTAATACGTTGCCATGGCGATGATGTCATAATTGGTTGCCATGGCGACGGTGATGTCATAATTGGTTGCCATGGCGACTGTGATGTCATAATTGGTTGCCATGGCGACAATGATGTCATAATTGGTTGCCATGGCGACGATGATGCCTTAATACGTTGACATGGCGATGATGTCATAATTGGTTGCCATGGCGACGATGATGTCATAATTGGTTGCCATGGCGATTATGTCATAATTGGTTGCCATGGCGATGATGATGTCATAATTGGTTGCCATGGCGATGATGTCATAATTGGTTGCCATGGCGATGATGTCATAATTGGTTGCCATGACGATGATGTCATAATTGGTTGCCATGGTGACGATGATGCCTTAACACGTTGCCATGGCGACGGTGATGTCATAATTGGTTGCAATGGCGACGGTGATGTCATAATTGGTTGCCATGGCGACGATGATGTCTTAATACGTTGCCATGGCGACGGTGATGTCATTATTGGTTGCCATGGCGACGGTGATATCATAACTGGTTGCCATGGTGACGATGATGTCATAATTGGTTGCCATGGCGACGATGATGCCTTAATACGTTGCCATGGCGATGATGTCATAATTGGTTTCCATGGCGACGGTGATGTCATAATTGGTTGCCATGGCGACGATGATGCCTTAATACATTGCCATGGCGACGGTGATGTCATAATTGGTTGCCATGGCGATGATGTCATACTTGGTTGCCATGGCGACGGTGATGTCATAATTGGTTGCAATGGTGACGATGATGTCATAATTGGTTGCCATGGCGATGGTGATGTCATAATTGGTTGCCATGGCGATGATGATGTCATAATTGGTTGCCATGTCGACGATGATGCCTTAATACGTTCCCATGGCGATGATGTCATAATTGTTTGCCATGGCGACGATCATGCCTTAATACATTGCCATGGCGATGATGTCATAATTGGTTGCCATGGCAACGGTGATGTCATAATTGGTTGCCATAGCGACGGTGATGTCATAATTGGTTGCCATGGCGACGATGATGCCTTAATACGTTGCCATGGCGACGGTGATATCATAATTGGTTGCCATGGCGACGGAGATGTCATAATTGGTTGCCATGGCGACGGTGATGTCATAATTGGTTGCCATGGCGACGATGATGCCTTAATACGTTGCCATGGTGATGATGTCATAATTGGTTGCCATGGCGACGGTGATGTCATAATTGGCTGCCATGGCGACGGTGATGTCATAATTGGTTGCCATGGCGATGATGTCATAATTGGTTGCCATGGCGACGGTGATGTCATAATTTGTTGCCATGGCGACGATGATGCCTTAATACGTTGCCATGGCGATGATGTCATAATTGGTTGCCATGGCGACAATGATGCCTTAATACGTTGCCATGGCAACGGTGATGTCATAATTGGTTGCCTTTTCGACGATGATGCCTTAATATGTTGCCATGGCGATGATGTCATAATTGGTTGCCATGGCGACGGTGATGTCATAATTGGTTGCCATGGCGACGGTGATGTCATAATTGGTTGCCATGGCGACAATAATGTCATAATTGGTTGCCATGGCGACGATGATGCCTTAATACGTTGACATGGCGATGATGTCATAATTGGTTGCCATGGCGACGGTGATGTCATAATTGGTTTCCATGGCGACGATGATGCCTTAATACGTTGCATGGCGATGATGTCATAATTGGTTGCCATGGCAAAGATGATGCCTTAATACGTTGCCATGGCGACGGTGATGTCATAATTTGTTGCCATGGTGATGATGTCATGCCATGGCGACGGTGATGTCATAATTGGTTGCTATGGCAACGATGATGTCATAATTGGTTGCCATGGAGACTATGATGCCTTAATACGTTGACATGGCGACGGTGATATCATTGGTTGCCATGGCGACGGTGATGTCATAATTGGTTGCCATGGCGACGTTGATGTCATAATTTGTTGCCATGGCAATGATGATGTCATAATTGGTTGCCATGGCGACGGTGATGTCATAATTGGTTGCTATGGCGACGATGATGTCATAATTGGTTGCCATGGAGACGATGATGCCTTAATACGTTGCCATGGTGACGGTGATATCATAATTGGTTGCCATGGCGACGGTGATGTCATAATTGGTTGCCATGGCGACGGTGATGCCTTGATACGTTGCCATGGCGACGGTGATGTCGTAATTGGTTGCCATGGCGACGGTGATGTCATAATTGGTTGCCATGGCGACGGTGATGTCATAATTGGTTGCCATGGCGATGATGCCTTAATACGTTGCCATGGCGACGGTGATGTCATAATTGGTTGCCATGGCGACAATGATGCCTTAATACATTGCCATGGCGATGATGTCATAATTGGTTGCCATGGTGACGGTGATGTCATAATTGGTTGCCATGGCGACGATGATGCCTTAATACGTTCCCATGGCGATGATGTCATAATTGGTTGCCATGGCAACGGTGATGTCATAATTGGTTGCCATGGCGACGATGATGACTTAATACGTTGACATGGCGATGATGTCATAATTGGTTTCCATGGCGACGGTGATGTCATAATTTTTTGCCATGGCGACGGTGATGTCATAATTGGTTGCCATGGCGATGATGTCATAATTGGTTGCCATGGCGACGGTGATGTCATAATTGGTTGCCATGGCGACGATGATGCCTTAATACATTGCCATGGCGATGATGTCATAATTGGTTGCCATGGCGACGGTGATGTCATAATTGGTTGCCATGGCGACGGTGATGTCATAATTGGTTGCCATGGCAATGATGTCATAATTGGTTGCCATGGCGACGGTGATGTCATAATTGGTTGCCATGGCGACGATGATGCCTTAATACGTTGCCATGGCGATGATGTCATAATTGGTTGCCATGGCGACGGTGATGTCATAATTGGTTGCCATGGCGACGGTGATGTCATAATTGGTTGCCATGGCGACAATGATTTCATAATTGGTTGCCATGGCGACGATGATGCCTTAATACGTTGACATGGCGATGATGTCATAATTGGTTGCCATGGCGACGGTGATGTCATAATTGGTTGCCATGGCGACGATGATGCCTTAATACGTTGCCATGGCGATGATGTCATAATTGGTTGCCATGGCGACGGTGATGTCATAATTGGTTGCCATGGCGACTGTGATGTCATAATTGGTTGCCATGGCGACAATGATGTCATAATTGGTTGCCATGGCGACGATGATGCCTTAATACGTTGACATGGCGATGATGTCATAATTGGTTGCCATGGTGACGGTGATGTCATAATTGGTTGCCATGGCGACGATGATGCCTTAATACGTTGCCATGGCGATGATGTCATAATTGGTTGCCATGGCGATGATGATGCCTTAATACGTTGCCATGGCGACGGTGATGTCATAATTTGTTGCCATGTCGATGATGATGTCATAATTGGTTGCCATGGCGACGGTGATGTCATAATTGGTTGCTATGGCTACGATGATGTCATAATTGGTTGCCATGGAGACTATGATGCCTTAATACGTTGCCATGGCGACGGTGATATCATTGGTTGCCATGGCTACGGTGATGTCATAATTGGTTGCCATGGCGGTGATGTCATAATTGGTTGCCATGGTGACGGTGATGTCATAATTGGTTGCCATGGCGACGATGATGCCTTAATACGTTGCCATGATGATGATGTCATAATTGGTTGCCATGGCGATGGTGATGTCATAATTGGTTGCCATGGCGATGGTGATGTCATAATTGGTTGCCATGGCGACAATAATGTCATAATTGGTTGCCATGGCGACGATGATGCCTTAATACGTTGACATGGCGATGATGTCATAATTGGTTGCCATGGCGACGGTGATGTCATAATTGGTTTCCATGGCGACGATGATGCCTTAATACGTTGCATGGCGATGATGTCATAATTGGTTGCCATGGCAAAGATGATGCCTTAATACGTTGCCATGGCGACGGTGATGTCATAATTTGTTGCCATGGTGATGATGATGTCATACCATGGCGACGGTGATGTCATAATTGGTTGCCATGGCGACGATGATGTCATAATTGGTTGCCATGGAGACGATGATGCCTTAATACGTTGCCATGGCGATGATGTCATAAATGGTTGCCATGGCGACGGTGATGTCATAATTGATTGCCATGGCGACGATTATGCCTTAATACGTTGCCATGGCGATGATGTCATAATTGGTTGCCATGGCGACGGTGATGTCATAATTGGTTGCCATGGCGACGGTGATGTCATAATTGGTTGCCATGGCGACAATGATGTCATAATTGGTTGCCATGGCGACGATGATGCCTTAATATGTTGCCATGGCGATGATGTCATAATTGGTTGCCATGGCGACGGTGATGTCATAATTGGTTGCCATGGTGACGGTGATGTCATAATTGGTTGCCATGGCGACAATGATGTCATAATTGGTTGCCATGGTGACGATGATGCCTTAATACGTTGCCATGGCGATGATGTCATAATTGGTTGCCATGGCGACGGTGATGTCATAATTGGTTGCCATGGCGACGATGATGCCTTAATACGTTGCCATGGCGATGATGTCATAATTGGTTGCCATGGTGACGGTGATGTAATAATTGGTTGCCATGGCGATGTTGATGTCATAATTCTTTGCCATGGCGACAATGATGTCATGATTGGTTGCCATGGCGACGATGATGCCTTAATATGTTGCCATGGCGACGGTGATGTCATAATTTGTTGCCATGGCGATGATGATGTCATAATTGGTTGCCATGGCGACGGTGATGTCATAATTGGTTGCCATGGCGACGATGATGCCTTAATACGTTGCCATGGCAATGATGTCATAAATGGTTGCCATGGCGACGGTGATGTCATAATTCGTTTGCCATGGTGACGGTGATGTCATAATTGGTTGCCATGGTGACGGTGATGTCATAATTGGTTGCCATGGCGACGGTGATGTCATAATTGGTTGCCATGACGATGATGATGTCATAATTGGTTGCCATGGTGATGATGTCATAATTGGTTGCCATGGCGATTATGTCATAATTGGTTGCCATGGCGACGATGATACCTTAATACGTTGCCATGGCGATGAAGTCATAATTGGTTGCCATGGCGATGATGATGTCATAATAGGTTGCCATGGCGACGGTGAGGTCATAATTGGTTGCCATGGCGATGATGTCATAATAGGTTGCCATGGCGATGATGTCATAATAGGTTGCCATGGCGACGGTGATGTCATAATTGGTTGCCATGGCGACGGTGATGTAATAATTGGTTGCCATGGCGACGATGATGCCTTAATACGTTGCCATGGCGACGATGATGCCTTAATATGTTGCCATGGCGACGGTGATGTCATAATTGGTTGCCATGGCGACGGTGATGTCATAATTGGTTGCATTGGCGACGGTGATGTCATAATTGGTTGCCATGGAGACGATGATGCCTTAATACGTTGACATGGCGATGATGTCATAATTGGTTGCCATGGCGACGGTGATGTCATAATTGGTTGCCATGGCGACGATGATGCCTTAATACGTTGCCATGGCGATGATGTCATAATTGGTTGCCATGGCGACGGTGATGTCATAATTGGTTGCCATGGCGACTGTGATGTCATAATTGGTTGCCATGGCGACAATGATGTCATAATTGGTTGCCATGGCGACGATGATGCCTTAATACGTTGACATGGCGATGATGTCATAATTGGTTGCCATGGTGACGGTGATGTCATAATTGGTTGCCATGGCGACGATGATGCCTTAATACGTTGCCATGGCGATGATGTCATAATTGGTTGCCATGGCGATGATGATGCCTTA